>NW_005871085.1:480838-527619 GCF_000147115.1 Myotis lucifugus
AGATGCCCTGACGAATCATACTGACCAGTCCAAGGTCTTTTGTCACCATGGAGACTCCCATCTTCCGGCCAGGGAGCTCCCCTGAGTCTGGGGACTGGTCCTCTGCCTGGTCCAAGTAACAGAAAAGACAGAATGGGACAGAAAGCATTGCCACATCCATAGCAAAGCCCGAATTTACAGCAGCACTGCCCAAGCCAATACAGGCCCAATCGTATGAAGACCCCAAACCCCCAACTATGCAGCCAAACCCTGACAGTGCTTCCTCCCCGAGTTGTGTTCAGATACTGACCCTCAGATGGACAGGGAGTCTAGCACCAAATGTAGCACTAGATTGTACTGGAGCAGGGCTTCCCCACCTTTTGCCGATACGACCCTCTTTCCATATTTTTCTACTGTCATTATGAAATATTTTATACATCAATGACACCATGTCAGACACACAGAACTGCCAACTGTCTGGCTACTTCTAGGACATTGGATGGAATGAAAATGCATTCTAGTGAGCCCAAACAGCTTTGTCCTTGACTGTATAAAGTACTAACTAGAAGTCAAAGCTATCCATGATCACCTTCTCAGATCCATCAAGGGAGAAGATCCAGGACTAAAAAAAACATAGCAAAGAGCCTTCACATTTTCTTCCAGCAAGAATTTGTGTCCTGGAAAGAGTATCCGAGCCCTCCTCCCAATAGGGAACCTGTCATGGGTACTCACTAGCACTTCTAATCCTGGCTCACTCTGCCTCTGGCTCTTTTTTTCTACTCTCTTTCCCCTCTGTATTAGGCTTACCCCTCCTCTCTCCCCTCTGTTCCTTAACAGCTGCTCTTTCTACTCCCACATACTTCGTCTCCCACATACCTGGCTCTGGGGGTCATACTGCTGCTGCAGCATGGTGGCCACCTTATCCTCAAAGAGACAGAGCTGTGCATATACCTGCTGCAGGAACACTTCCCGCTGGGAAGGGTCCAAAAGGCAGCCCTGGATCAGTACCTGAGAAGCACGAGGGAAAGACCAAGACATGAAGGTCAGGGGATACTGGGCAGTACCCCTCCTGACCTATTTATTTTCCCTCTAGGCAACCCTGACTTCCCATCCAAGCAAGCTAATTCCACAGCCAGTTCCTCCCTCACCAGATCGTCTACTCCATCACTCCTCAGCCCAGGTATTCCTGCTCACTGCCCCCAGGTCATGTCACCTTAATCTGGGTTCACAACCTTCCTCCGCTTTAGGTCCTCCACACTGAGTTTCCCCATATCCCCGCATGGGGGCGACAAAAGATCTTCCAACTCCTTCCATCTTTGTCCATTAACTGCCCCACCTCAGCTTAGCAACGCCTTTTTCATTCTACCTCATATATTTTTTATTCTTGTTGATTCCTAAGCACTGCACACAGAGGCTGTCTGGAAATTTTCTCTTTTTTAAGTTAAAAATCTTCTTATTCCCCCAATGAATGCTCCTTCCTTCCCTTTACTCTCAATAACTTCCCCCCTCAATAGGAATTCCCAGCTTACCCTAACCATGAAGGTATACTACTCTCCAACCCACAGAAAACACCTCAAATTTTGCTAGATGTTTATATCTGTGTTCTTGTGCTTCCTTCCAGGCTCTGAAGGAAAGATTTCTTCTCCTCCTCTTTTCCCCTAAAGCTAATCTCTCCATCTAATCTTGGGTCCTCCTTCTAATACCTTCATTTTCTCTCGATGGGGTTTCTTTTCTTCTACTTCCAACATAAATAAGTGCTCCCATCCAGGGCTCTCCCTGCTTTTCTCATACCCCTTATATTCCCCCCTTTCTCTCTCCTAAGCTCCAAAGGGCCCTTCTTTTGCTTCTGTAACTTGTTTCCTGAGCCTACACAGCCCAACTGGGTCATTTCTACCACCTCTGTAACTTTCTAAATAAACTTTCTCTTATAATTTGAAAAAAGAAAAAGAAAAAAAAGCCCCCATCCTAAAAATGTTACATAGGGCTGTTGACCCCTGGTGGCCCTGGGATCTCTCCTTTTTCTCTCCCTATCAGACTCCTTCAACCTGTCTCACATACCCCAACCCTGCTCTCCTGTGCAACAACTCCCTCTTCATTCCCTATTCAGAACTGGGAAGTGTGTGAGCACAGCCCAAAGAGGGGAGAGGGGCACTCTATACCACTCTACGCGCCAGACTGTGAGAAGCAAAATAGAATCAGGGGGATATAAAAAGATGAGAAAGATGCTCACAGCTGAACTGTTTAGAAGAGTGAAAATTGGGTCGACCTAAGGGTCCAACAATAAAGGTTTGGCTAAATACATAATGATAAAATATGATAAAGTCAAGCAGCCATTAAAAGTCATGTTTCTAAAGAATATTTAGTAATGTGGGAAAACACCCGCCCTCGCTGGTTTGGCTCAGTGGATAGAGCACCGGCCTGAGGATTGAAGGGTCTCAGGTTCAATTCTGGTCAAGGGCACATGCCCGGGTTGCGGGCGCGATCCCCAGTAGGGGGTGTGCAGGAGGCAGCTGATCAATGATACTCTCTCATCATTGATGTTTCTATCTCTCTCTTTCCCTTCCTCTCTGAAATCAATAAAAAATCTTTAAAAAAAAAAAAAAGCAAGAAAAACACCGATATTATACTTAAAAAAAACAGGATGTAAAATTGTGTGTCTGGAATGAGCCTGATGTTTCTCCTCTATTTGGATGAGGGTTGGTGGTGAGGAAGGGTAAACACATAAAGACAAGAAGGAAATTCCATAAAATGTTAATAGTAGTTATTTTTGAGTGGTATATTATGGGTGAGTTTTGTTTTTCTTTTAATTCTATTATTTTTCAATTCTCCTTCAAAGGACATGTATTGTAAAGTGATTTAATTTTTTTTTTAAAGAATATCAGATAAATCTTGAGAGAGCTGTAGAGATGGCAAGGAAGCTGGCTCAGGGCCAAGGGACCCTTGGGGCTCAAATATGACCTCTCCTCTCCACAGCTGCTGTCCTTGTTCAGGCCTCATCTCCTCTCCCATGCTATAATAATCTTCTGTTCTCCCCAATCCAGAATTTGTCCCCTAATCCATCTTCCTCATTGACCACAAACAAGTGTGATCTTCCTAGAGCACAAATCTGATTTTGTTACCATTCATTTAAAACCTTCTAAGGCTCCCTACTACCTATGGCTAATAGTTTTGATTTGCATGTTTTCTATGTGGCAGGCACTGCTTGACATGTATTAAGTTAATCACCACATAATATTAATACACCTCAAATTTTGCTAGATGTTTTTATCTGTGTTCTTGTGCTTCCTTCCAGGCTCTTTTCTCCCCATTTTGGAGAAAAGATACACTCATAAAGAGGTTAAGTAACTTGCCTAAGGGCACACAGCCAATACGTGGCACAGTCAGGAAGCAAATACAGGCAATGCGATTCAAGACCCAGCGCCCTTCACCACCACCCACCACACTAAAGTCCCCAAGAGAATAAGTGCTAGTTCTTAGCTATGACATTCAAAGGTTTTCATAATCCTGCCCTTATCTCACCAGTCTCCTCCTTAACTCCTCACCTCCACATTCAAACTTTACTGTGTCAAACTAAGTAACATGTAATGAGAGCAGTTTCCTAGCTATATCTTTGCTCCACAGGTCACTCTGTCTGGAAAGCCTGTTTCCCTGTCCTTGAATGGTTAATTTCAATCCTTCCTTCATGACACAGTTCAAATGCGTCTTTGTCCCAAGATGAGGACTTCCAACTCCTGCAGGGACATCCAGGCTTTGTTGGACGCTCCCCTACCTTGATCTCATTGCCCCCGAATCATAACTTATTAGTGCCCTTACACATTCAACTGAAATTATTTCCTTCAATAACAGTATCCTCCATTAAACCCTAACCCTATCTCCTCCCATCAGGATAAGGACAGTGTCTGATTCATCTATGTATTCAGGACCCAATCCAGACCTGGAATAGAACAGGCTTCAGTGTTTGCCAAACCCAACCAACATTTGAGTGATTACCTAATACCTATGCTTTTCCTGCCTTGGCTTTCAACACCTACCAAATCTGGCCTCTGGGAATGGAGCCCACAACCAATAGTCCGAACAGCTGCACTAGAAGAGCACTTTAATCCAGGGCAGAGAGCTGGGATTCAGGTGTGTACCAACCGCCTTGAATATTTCTTTTTTTAAAAAATATATTTTGATTGACTTCAGAGAGGAAGGGAGAGGGAGAGAGAGAGAAACATCAATGATGAGAGAGAATCATTGATTGGCTGCCTCCTGCACACCTCCGACTGGGGACTGAGCCTGCAACCTGGGCATGTGCCCTGACCAGAATTGAACCCGGGACCCTTCAGTCCTAGGCTGACACTCTATCCACTGAGCAAACCAGCTAAGGCAAGCTTTGCGTATTTCAAGACCCTCAGATGCTGTTCCTTGCATCCCTGTCTTTCAAAACCAGCTAAGGTGATGATGTAGCCATCAGGCACAGTTTCAGGGTAAGCCCCTACCAGTGAGTTGAGAGGGTAGTTAAGAGCAGATGAGGGGAAACTGGGTCATGCTTATCTAAGCCAGAAACAGATATTCCAGTAACAGACTTGACCATTCTCCAAAAGGAGTGTCTTGTGATAGCCTGCTTGGGTGTTGGATAAGCCCTGTAATTATCTGGTCAGCATTACACCCAACCCTTTACAGGGCTCTGAGAAAATGACTCGCTTCTGTCCTTGGAAGAAATTACGTTTCTGAGTATTGGTTGTATTTCAAAATCATAAAACTATTTCTGAAGACCATCTTCAAAGGTTAGTGCCAGGAGTCAGGACACACAGAAAAAACAGACTCCAGTGGCCAGACCAGAGACTTACAGGAGTGAGAGAGAAATTTGTCCAATCAATGCCAACTGACCTAAAGCTAATGGGAAGGCTCTTTTTTAAAATTTAATATATTTTTATTGATTTCAGAGAGGAAGGGATAGGGAGAAAGAGATAGAAACACCAATGATGAGAGAGAATCACTGATCGGCTGCTACCCGCACACCCCCCATTGGGGATTGAGCCCGCAACCTGGGCATATGCCCTAACTGGGAATCGAACCGGTGACCTCCTGGCTCCTAGGTCGACGCTCTACCGCTGAGCTATACCCGGCTGGGCATGGGAAGGCTCTTTAAGACCAGAGAAACAGATTCTTCCCAAGAGGAGAGAGAGTCATAGAGATGACTAAGAAACAGGTTTAAGAAGCTAGCAGAGCTGGGGACTTGGGCACAGGTAGTAGACTCAGGATAAGGACTTGGTCACAGGACGACCAGAAATGAGGTCTGAGGGTACAAACTTGGAGAAAGGATGCAATACCTGGTGGGACTGTAGGCCAATAATTGAGGAGTAGGCCTGGATAGTTACGTAGATCTCAGGCTGGAAGTCGATGCAAGATCCAGGCACTCGGAAGGGCCGAAGCAGCCCTCGGAGGCAGCGGGAGAGGGCGTGGAAAACTTCATCAAACAAGATCTCCCCCGTGGAATCATCCTGAGGGCAATGCACACAAAGATCTCTCAAGGGGGAGCAAAGGCAGCCCTGGACAGAGGGCAGAGACAAGCAGCTTTCATGGGTCAGTGGGCCTCTTATCTTCAGGTTGATCGCACCCCCAAACACAGTGCCACCACTGGAATGGGATCTGTCTTTACCCACCGTTCCCTTACAGCCTAGCCGGTCTCCTTCCACAGTGGTAGGCTGAGACCACTGTTCATTTCTCCCAAGCCTTTCCCTCTCCTCCTCACCCCCACCCCATCCTTTCTCCCACTATCTCCCCAGCTCCTTACCACAATGCCAGTAGATGGGCTAAGGTCCAGCTCAATGACAAATCGATACTGCCAAGCCAAGAAGGTGACCTGCGTGGAAGGTACGAGGAGGAATGGCCTTGGGACCACTGGTTCATCTGGCTGCCACCCAGGGGGCAAGACACTGAGGACTTCCAACTCCTGCTCAGACTGAAGCTGACCATTAGGATGAAGAGGAAAGAAAAGTGTCAGGAAAGAGGCACACCTTTTTTCCCAGGGCCTGAATTTCCAGAGCCAAAATGACACAACATTGGCTCTACCGCCCACAACCCAACACATACTTTTCCTATCTGGAAAATTATGGAACAAAATTTTCCCTGAAGAATCATCTTGTGGGCAAAGTCACTTGCCCCTCCCAGAGTTAGTCTCCCCTCCTGCCTCTTTCCAGTACCCTCTTAAAAAAAACAGATTTTCTGAGCCAGCCCCTCAAATCCTGTATGTCTCTGGGCCTCACCAACATTTCCTGGGGTGTGGCCTGCACAGTTTGATGCAGGTGATTGAGGAACCAAGCCAGGCGAACATTTCGGGAGATTCGATAATCCTTTTTCATCAACAGAAACACCTGCCCAGCTTCTTCCACCTGGGGACAAAGAGACATTAATAAATTTATAAAAATTCACTGTATTCCTCCTATATACAGGTCACTATGCAAGTAATTTTTAAAAAATATATTTTATTGAATTTTTACAGAGAGGAAAGGAGAGGGATAGAGAGTTAGAAACATCGATGAGAGAGAAACATCGATCAGCTGCCTCCTGCATGCTCCCTACTGGGGATGTGCCCGCAACCAAGGTACATGCCCTTGACTGTTATCGAAACTGGGACCCTTGAGTCCACAGGCTGACACTCTATCCACCGAGCCAAACCGGCTAGGGCACTGTGCAAGTAATTTGTCCGAGGATCTCACAATGCATAAGTGAGAGGCAAGGCAGCAGAGGTGAAAAGTTTACTCCCACCTCCATGCAAGGTGTACCCAAGGATTCAATCCTCAGCTCTCTGCTCCCATTCCCCCTGCAGATCTCTATATAGATGAAGTGACCTTTAAACATTATCAAATGTTCATGTGAGTTTCTCCTATAAACTATAAGCTCCTTGAAAGCAGGGATTGTATCTTGTTCGAGCTTGGTGTCCCTGTGCTTGGCAAACTGCTTAAAACAGAACAGATGCTCAATAATGCCAGATAGTTCTTCCTAATAACCCCAATGACAGCAGAAACTAAAATAGGGATGGGGAACGTCTAGCCCTCAGGCCGTATAAGGCCCTAAAAATCATTTGGTCTGGCCCTGCCAATGCATTAGGGATGAGTTAATTAAATGTTTGACCAAATATAGCAGGCTAATTTTTAAAAAAATATATTTTAATTGATTTCAGAGAGGAAGGAAGAGGGAGAGAGAGACAGAAACATCCATGATAGGAGAGATCATTGATCGGCTGCCTCCTGCAAGTCCCCCACTGGGGATCGAGCCCACAACCCGGGGATGTACCCTTGACCAGAATCGAACCTCGGACCTTTCAGTTCACAGGCCGACGCTCTATCCACTGAGCAAACCGGCTAGGGCAAGCAGGCTAATTTTTGTTTGTTTGTTTGTTTGTTTTTTGTTTGTTTGTTTGTTTTATTCTTTTTTTAAAAATATATTATAATAAGTATTACAAACGGTATTACATATGTGTCCTCCCCCCCCCCGCCCTTGACAATCCCCTGCCCTCCCTTACCCCCCAGTGTCTTATGTCCATTAGTTATGCTTATATGCATGCATACAAGTCCTTCGGTTGATCTCTTACTCCCCTCCCTTCTGCCCCCCAACCCTCTCTGGCCTTCCCACTGCAGTTTGACAATCAGTTTGAGGCAGCTCTGCCTCTGTATCTATTATTGTTCAAAAGTTTGTAATGGTCTTTATTATCCATGAATGAGTGAGATCATGTGGTATTTTTCCTTCATTGACTGGCTTCTTTCACTTAGCATAATGCTCTCCAGTTCCATCCATGCTGTTGCAAATGGTAAGAGTTCCTTCTTTTTTATAGCAGCATAGTATTCCATCGTGTAGATGTACCACAGTTTTCTAATCCATTCATCTACTGATGGGCACTTAGGCTGTTTCCAGATCTTAGCTATGGTGAATTGTGCTGCTATGAACATATGGGTGCATATATCCTTTCTGATTGGTGTTTCTGGTTTCTTGGGATATATTCCTAGAAGTGGGATCACAGGGTCAAATGGGAGTTCCATTTTTAGTTTTTTGAGGGAACTCCATACTGTCTTCCATAGTGGTTGCACCAGTCTGCATTCCCACCAGCAGTGCACAAGTGTTCCTTTTTCTCCGCATCCTCTCCAGCACTTGTCTTTTGTTGATTTGTTGATGATAGCCATTCTGACAGGTGTGAGATGGTACCTCATTGTTGTTTTGATTTGCATCTCTCGGATGATTAGTGATGTTGAGCATGTTTTCATATGTCTCTTGGCTTTCTGGATGTCCTCTTTTGAAAGGTGTCTATTTAGATCCTTTGCCCATTTTTTGATTGGATTGTTTATCTTCTTTTTGTTAAGTTGTATGAGTTCCCTATAAATTTTGGAGATTAGGCCCTTATCAGATATGACGCTGGCAAATATGTTTTCCCACGCAGTGGGTTTTCTTGTTGTTTTGTTGATGGTTTCTTTTGCTGTGCAGAAGCTTTTTATTTTGATGTAGTCCCATTTGTTCATTTTCTCTTTAGTTTCAACTGCCCTAGGAGCTGTATCATTGAAGAAATTGCTTTGGCATATGTCTGAGATTTTGTTGCCTTTGGATTCTTCTAGAATTTTTATGGTTTCCTGTCGTACATTTAAGTCCTTTATCCATTTTGAGTTTATTCTTGTGTATGGTGTAAGTTGGTGGTCTAGTTTCATTTTCTTGCATATATCTGTCCAATTTTCCCAACACCATTTATTGAAGAGACTATCTTGGCTCCATTGTATGTTCTTGCCTCCTTTGTCAAATATTAATTGAGCATATTGGTTCGGGCTAATTTCTGGACTCTCTATTCTATTCCACTGATCTATATGTCTGTTCTTGTGCCAGTACCAGGCAGTTTTGAGGACAGTGGCTTTGTAATACAGCTTGATATCTGGCATTGAGATCCCACCTACTTTGTTCTTTCTCAGGATCGCTGTAGCTATTCGGGGTCTTTTTTTATTCCAGATGAATTTCTGGAGAGTTCGTTCTAGATCTTTGAAGTAGGCCATTGGTATTTTAATGGGAAGTGCGTTGAATTTATAGATTGCTTTGGGTAGTATGGACATTTTAATGATGTTGATTCTACCAATCCAAGAACATGGTATGTTCTTCCATCTCTTTATGTCTTCCTCTATCTCTTTTTTCAACGTCCAAGCAGGCTAATTTTTAAGTTGATAATTTTGTATGGCCTGTGAATGATGTTATAAATATCCAAATGGCCCTGGGCAGAAAAAAAGGTTTCCCATCCCTGAACTAATGAAATCATCACTGGGTAAATGGTAAGCCTATCGAATACCTCAAAATCAAACCTCTGTGGGTCACGTTCTCCTACCCCCACACCTGCCAGTTATTAACACTCTAGTTCCTTCCCTCCATTGCCTTATGGACAGTTGGTTCAATGTCCTGACAAGCATCAGTTCCCTTGCCCATGTCCTTGTCCTTACTACATAAGCCCTGCCAAGTGTTGACTCAGGCTGTAGTTGACATTCTCCCTGATCCATACATGTACCACACCACCTGCCCTTTGACAGAAAGAAAGTTGCCACCTCTGGCAGGCCTTTACCAATCCTTTTCCTTCTCCCTGGTCAGCACTTAGAGGGTTTTCCAATCCCTCACCCCCATAGTCCTGACAGATAAATGTGCCTACGGTGTCACAGAGAAAATAGGGTCAATCCCCAAACATTTCTCCCTGACTAATCCTTACAGGTATGTAACATTCCTTTTACTCCAAGCATGAAAAACTCTCAGCCCACAGACCGCATGCAGCCCAGCCAATATGACGGTATGTAAGAAATGTGTTAATAAAAATTTCGTAACTTAAGTTTTACAATATCCTGTTATACATAATTATTAATAATGAACTACAACGCTAATGACGGATTACTATAATAGTGTTGCATTCATTTCTCTTACTCGCCTTATGTGCAGGTGCACCATTTCTCTCCACTAATACTAGCAGCGAATATTTTAGCAGCCAATTGCCATGTCATTAGTCTTAGACTGACTTGTTTGGTGTGCGCAACAGGAAATATTTCACTTTTGGAGAAAAGAAAAATAGGTTTATTTGCGTTACACTTATTAGTCTGTGTAGTTATTCAGTGTCTGGTAAGTTAATGTTCAAGAAAAAATATTAATATTTATTAAAATGTTCTATTATTTTATGTTAACAATTACTCATTTATTTCAGGCCTTTGTATTCAGCATGATTCTATCGAAATAAACCTCCATTTCTATGAAAATTGAAGCTTTTGTTTTTTTGCAGCCCACATAAACTTAAACCTTGTTTATTTGGCCCATGTTAGCCTTTGAGTTTGACATGCTTGCTTTACTCCCTTACTCCTGCCTCAGATGAAAAGATTACTCTCCTGTTCTAGACAAATTGCAAATTTCTCTTCCTGTGTCCCTGACTAGAGAAGGGGAAAATGCCAGGCTGTGAGGATTGAAGAGGGTGGTAGAGAAATGAACAGAAAGAAGCCAATGACTGCCTGTTGAGAAATGTGGTGTTGAAAGGAAGTGGTTTTTGTCCCTCTAAAATTGGGAAATATGAATGGAGTATAGATCAAAATAGTTCTGGAGAAGCAATAATAGAGGGTGCCTAAAGTCAGAGAAGAGTATGGAGAGTAGAGGTGCAATGACTAAAGATGAAGAAAGTCTTCTCTAAGACAGAGGGCAAGCATCAAAAGCTATAGAAACAGACACTGGGAAATGGCAGAGATGAAAGTAGAAGGCAAAAAGAAGAGAGAAACTCATATTGAGGACCTAAAATATATTCAATAATAAAACTATAGAGGTTAAGTGCAAGAATTTCAGATTTAGACAGCTTAGGATTGAATCCCAATTTTCCACTTATTAGTTAACCTCTTTAAACTTCAGTGGCCTCATTTGTAAAATGGAGATAATCCTAATACTAATCTAATAATTCTATTATGCAGATTAAGTGAAATCATGAATATGAAATACTCAACACAGTGCCTAGCACTTAGCAAGAATAAAATTTAACTATTGCGCCCGGCCCGTATGGCTCAGTGGTTGAGCGTCGAACTATGAACCAGAAGGTCACGATTCAATTTCCCTGGTCAGGGCACATGTCCAAGTTTCGGGCTCGAGATCCCCAGTGTGGGGCGTGCAGGAGGCAGCCGGTCAATGATTCTCTCTCATCATTGATGTTTCTCTCTCTCTCTCTCCCTCTCCTTTCTCTCTGAAATCAATAAAAATATATTTTTAAAAAATTTAACTATTGCAGTTATTACTAGATGCACAACACTAGGATATTTACATAGATAATCTCATTCAGTCTTCACACAAAACATTTAACAGAAGAAAACGGCGATCAAAAAAAGTGGCTTAACATGATTAATAGGTACAGGGTCAGAAGTCAAACCCAGGCCTGATGAGCTGCAAAGCCCTTCTATTGAGAGTGATAAATGGATTAAAGTAGAGACTTATGAGCAGAAAAGATCTAAAGTGGTTATAAGAAGGAAATGGGAGTTTACAAGCAGAAAGGATACTCTGACATAATCAGAAAGACGAATGCTAATTTACACAGTGATTTTATGTGATTCAGCATTATTTTGTATTGTCTCTACACCATCTAGGATCACAGGTCTGGGAAATTCTACTCTCTATTATACTGCTTCTCTACTCTAGGCTGAGGTAGACCCTGGCTAGGACTCTGGCTTTTGCCCCAAATTAGGCCAAGCTATCCAACTCTTTTCTTCCAACAGGACAGAAACATATCTACATTTTAAAAATTCCTTCTACCCTGGCCAGAGGATTTAACCTTGGCCTGAGGACTGAACATTGGCCTGAGCACTGAAGGGTCACGGGTTCGATTCCAGGTCACATACCTGGGTTGCAGGTTTGATCCCCAGGGCGAGTGCAGGAGGCAACTGATCAAGGTATCTCTTCCACAATGATGTTTCTCTCTGTCTTTCCCTTCCTACCCATCTACCTTCCCTCCCTCTCTCCCTCCTTCCCTCCTTTGCACTCTCTCTAAAAAAATCAATGGGAAAAATATCCTTGGGTGAAGATTTAATAAAACAAATTCCTCTGGATCTTGGAGAAAGAAGCACCGCACTGTGTCATGGTCAGAGCAAGGCTGAGTGGCTGACTCACTGCGCTGGGGCCTGGGCTTGGTCCCAGGAAGTGGGGCTTCTCCCAGCACCTTCCCACAGATCAGTGGCCTCAACTAGAGAGGGGAGGGGACACTGGCCAGAAAGGGAACACCCACCAAGCCAGAACTGCAGCAGAAAGTTCCCTCCACTCCCACCCTAGGCTTTCTGACCTTCCTCTAAGGCAGTGGTTCCCAAACTTATTTGGCCTACCGCCCCCTTTCCAGAAAAAATATTACTCAGCCCCTGGAAATTAATTTTTTTAAAATTTTAATAGCAGTTACTCATCGCCCCCAAATGCACCTGTGGCCATCACCGCCCCCCTGGATCGCTGTAGCGCCTACCAGGGGGCGGTAGCGCCCACTTTGGGAATCACTGCTCTAAGGCCTGAAATCCAATCTGGATCACTCCCTGGAAATGTCCTGCGGCAACCTCATACTGAGGCACTGCCAAGCTTCCCTGTGGCACAAGGGTGAACCCATCTACACAAACTTCTATACTTCCTTCTCCACCCTCCCTTCCCCCCACCCCTCTTTGGTTTTAAAAGTTACAGACATTCTTTAATATAACCAGGAATACTTGGCTGAGGATGGTTTGTTCTCCTATTGTACAAGATTCCTTCTCTTTTTTGTAATCTGCATCTATAATTATAACATTCCTACAATTACCAAAAAAAAAAAAATTTCCCTCTGGATACCATGTGATTCAGAAAGTTTCCTTAATGACCATGGGAAATGATAGTAATCTAGACCAGAGCTACTCAAAGTAGCCATTCTATGTTCGGGAAGACAAGGAGTTGTGCTACCGCGTGAAATCACCACTGCCTTCCATTGAGAAAGTCTTGCTATGAAAAAACAAACAAAAGTCAGCTTCAACTAACCTTTGAGACAAGTGAGCTTAGTTGTACTTTAAGATATTTTTAGAATAAGACAGACAAGAACTGGCGATTAATTGGAAGTGAGAAAGAAAGTGATAAAAAGGAAGGTGTCAGGGTTGACTAAGGTAGCATCAGAAACCAGTAAGTGGCAGAAAGATTTCCAAGTTAGCTAGGAAAAATTAATATATTTACCACCACTTTCTAACCACAACCTCCTAAAAAAGTCCCATCAAATTAGTCTTATTGCCAAGCCCCTAACGTCAGAAAAGGAGTCTACTGGCAACGAAAGAACCTGCAGCAATTACTTGCCCTCTCTTTCTCTGATCCACGGTCTCAGAGTGGGATGCTCTCATGAACAGGGCAACCTTTCCCTCAGGATTGACTGAGCTGGTGTGGGTGTGATATTAGTAACCATGCTTGTGTTTGAGTTGACTATGCTGGATCCATGCCAAGCTTCTTATCTGAAAAAGGACAGGCTGGGGCTCAGAGTATTATCAGAACAGGAAGAATGTCCCACCCTGGCTGAGTAGCTTAGTTGGTTGGAGCATTGTCTTGAAGCACCAAGGTTGCAGGTTTGATCCCTGGTAGGGGCACATACAAGAATCAACAAATGAATGCATGGATGGGTGGAGCAACAAATCTATGTGTGTCTCTCTCCCCCTTAAATAGAGAAATAAATTAAAAACACACACACAATAGGAAGAATATCCAATTTAGCAGTCCTTCATGTTTATCACCCTATCTCCAGGGCCTAGTGCAGTGCCTGGCATATAAGATGCTCAAAACAATTTTGCTAAGTAAGTGAATTCACGCTATGTTCTCAGCAAAGTAAACTTAACATTTAGAACTAATCATAATCAGTACAATTGTTCTCAGGGTGAGAAAATCTTAACACTAGCCTCCATACTATTTTCCTTTTGTTCTTCTTTGGTAGTTAGAGCACATGTCCAAGGGTCAACACTATAAGGACAGTCGGGACATTTGGTCACTCTATCTTCTAGAACTAAAATCTTGGCAATGATTTCCTGCACTGTTAGGTATCTCTGTTGGGTATTCACAAAGCAGTCTATAATTCTTCATAGCACCCACCACAGTTTACAATAAAAGAATTTATGTACTTTTTATTTTATTTATTTATTTATTCAAGTTATAAGAGAAAGTTTATTTATAAAGTCACAGAGGTAGTAGAGGTGAGCCAGCTGGGCTGCGTAGGCTCAGGAAACAAGTTGCAGAAGCAAAAGAAGGGCCGTTGGAGCCTAGGAGAGAGAAGGGCAAAGGTAACATGCCTGGAGGGTAGTGGGGGAAGGGAAAGGTGCTAAGCAAGCTATTTATGCACTTTTAAAAATATTTTTTAATTGATTTTTTTAGAGAGAGGGAGAGGGAAAGAGAAGAAAACATCCTTTGGCTGCCTTCTACACACCCCCTATTGGAGATCGACCTAGCAACCCGGGCATGTGTCCTGACCAGGAGTGGAACAGACAACCTCTGGGTACATGGGAGGACACTCAACCTACTGAGCCAAACTGGCCAGGGCTTTATGTACTTTTTAATGTTTGTTTCTCCTACAGGTCTAGAAGCTCCAGGGAAGTAGGGCTTTGTCTATATATTGTTCTTTGCTGTGTCCTTAGAAACTAGCACAGTGCCAAAGCACACTAAGTATTTAATTAAATATTTTTGAATAAATGCATGAAAGAGAAATTGCTCTCACAATCAATTTACCAGTTATTCTTAATTTTTCCACTTTTATCAACATCTGCTCTTTGTTGTTCAAGAGTTTCCATCCTTCCTCATCACCCACTTTATGGAAAAACTAGCAAATCTATTGTTTGGGGTTTTCCTTTGCTTTCATGAAAGCTGTGGTATTTTTTTGTTTGTTTGTTTTTAAGCCAGTTTTTTACCAGTCTGTTCTTTTCCAGTATTGTCTTCTTTTTTGCTGTTCTTGGAATCTGGGGAGAAGGTTCTGGTGTGCATTCTAATAGATTTGTTTTTGAAAGAAAGTGTGATTCGATAGCTGAGACTATGGGCTTGAGCTTTAGTCCTCCTCTATAAAATACCACCAGCTACCCCAAAGGTATATGAAAGCACAAATGCACACATCAGTATAATAACAACTCAGGCAACAATCAGTCGCTTCTGAGTCTATCAAACATCTGATGACAGCCTGGAGTCTTTGCTTTTCCGTAATAAGTATCTCCAGGTTCTTTAAGTACGTCTCCAACAGCATGACTTCAAATGTCCTCATTATTTTATTTTATATCATATGCCTATGGATGAACTCTGGTTGATCTACTTCTCAACTTAAAATGTGGGGGCCGATATGGAACACAATACCCAGGTGAGGTCACACATTCAGAGTCCCCTAGGTTCTATTTACATATTTAAAAGCTTTATCATACCATACTCAGGAAACCTCCATGACTTTCTCTCTTGTGCTGCTGTTCAAATCTGTCCTCATGTAGCTGGCTTTTTGGGACACATACAATTATTCAATTAGTCCTATTATATTCGATAAATTCAGTCTATTATTCTATTGTGTAGCTAGGAGAGGGCTCCTTTTTCTTCTAATAAGACTCTTTACAGCAGAGGTTCTCAACCTGTGGGTCACGACCCCTTTGGGGGTTGAACGACCTTTTCACAGGGGTCGCCTAAGACCATCGGAAAACACATATATAATTACATGTTGTTTTTGTGATTAATCACTATGCTTTAATTATGTTCAATTTGTAACAATGAAAATACATCCTGCATATCAGATATTTACATTACGATTCATAACAGTAGCAAAATTACAGTTATGAAGTAGCAACGAAAATAATTTTATGGTTGGGGGTCACCACAACATGAGGAACTGGATTAAAGGGTCGCGGCATTAGGAAGGTTGAGAACCACTGCTTTACAGCTTAATTTCCCTGCTAATTTGATCAGGATGCCATCGTCCTCATCCAAGTCCAAAGAGGACAAAGGCAAGGTGAGCATGCATTCATTTATCAGCCAACAAATTTATGAAAAGCCTGCCATATACCAGCACTAGGTCCTAAGTATACAATGGAAAGCAAAAACTGGCATTCTCTATTCTCACAAAATTTACCCAATGGAAAAAAAAAATCAAGTCACTACTCTAATTATTGTATTATTATAAACTGAGTATATTCACCAAAGGATAAGAATGTGGTTCTATGATAACATGTAACTAAGTAATCTGTCCCAGGCTAGGATCTTAGGAGAAAGAGACGCTGAAGGTTAAACAGGGTTTGTTAAGTGAGGAGGGAGAGGGGGATAAACCAGATGGAGGGTATACATGATCACTGTGCTGTTAGAAAACTTTCTTTAGATTATTAGTTAGTAGGCTGCTTAATTACACTACTATACAGCTTCCATTTTTCCACCTTGTCTCTAAAGTCATTTAGAATGATGGACTGACTGTCCAAGGCCAAGCTGGAGTCTAGTTCATCAATCAGTTCTTACAGAATCCACTATCTTGAAACCAGGAACAATTTTTCTCACATTCCCCCTTATATGTGATCCTTCAAAGTCAACAACCACGTTTTCAAAACATCCTTATGTTTTCTTCACTTTCAAGGTGTAATTTATCAGAACCAGAGGACTTAAAAAGATTTAAGCAGCTCGGCCATGTGACTCAGTGGTTCGGTATCAACCCATGAACCAAGAGGTTACTGGTTAGATTCCCAGTCAGGGCAAATGCCTGGGTTTCAGGCTCGATCCCCAGTAGGGGGCGTGCAGGAGGCAGCCTATCCATGATGTTTCTCTCCCTCTAAAAGCATATTTATTTTAAAAAAAGATTTAAGCAGCTCCAATGATATTTTTCAAAGTGTGATCCAAGGGCCAGCTGCATCAGGATTACCTGAGGTCCTTATCAGAATGCAGACTCCTGGGCACCACCCCAAACCAACTGAATTAGAGTGGATAGGGTTCAGGAATCTACACTTAACAAGCTCCCCAAGTGATTCTTCCACTTTAATGTTTGAGAATCCCTGATTCTGTGGTGTTCTCACAGTGCCTACACTCATAAAGAGCTTCAAGTCCCTAATATTTAATCCTCCTGAGTCTGAACTGCATTATACTTAGAGGAGTCTGGCAAAGAGAAAGCAGGGTTTTGGAGTCAAGAGATCGATCTGAAATTAAATCTGGTTCTACTACGTACTATCTAGGTGAGCTTGGACAAGTTACATAATTTTTCCAGGCCTCAGTTTCTTCATTGATAACATGTGGGGATAAGAATATCTATTTCATAAAGATATTGTTGTAATTAAACAGGAGAGTCAGAACAATGATAGAGGAAGCCTATCATTCTTTGGAACAATTATTGAGGCCTACATACCATTTATAACAAGATGAATAAAACATCATCAGATACTGTACTGCATATCATGTATATCAGTATAAAGGAAACATTCCCATCTCATTAACTTGTTTTTTGCACCTGGCTCTTTGTAGTGAGATATAATCCAAGCTTTGTGCTGTTTTCTGTTAAGAGTCCCATGAAAAATGTAGACTTTCCCCCCCCACCACCCTCCCTTGAACTGTCAGAAGCCTCCTTACCACTATACATGACATAGTCCTGAAACTCTAGTATGGCCTCAACCTGAATCTTCTCCAGCCTCATCTCTCACCCATCTCCCCCTGAGTTAGAGTCCCTAGGATCAAATGCTTGTTCTGCTGCTTATCAGTGGAAGGTCTTGGTGAAGTTATGTAAACTCTGTGCCTTAGTTTCCTTATCTGTGAAAGGGGGATAATAAAAGTACCTATTTCATGGGGGCGGGGGAGGTTTAGAAGTATTATATGACCTTTAGCAAGCACCTGTGTTAGCTATTCTCATTGTCACACTGTAGCCACTAGCAGCTGCTTCCTCTCAGTTCTCCAAAGGCTCAAGCTCCTTCTCACTTCAGAATTCTCACTATTCCTTCAGTCTTCTCATTCTTAAGGCTTAAATGTTATTCCTCTGAAGCAACTTCCTGATCCACCTCAGCTCCCACCATTGCTTAACAAAGTAGGTTAAGAACTGTTGTTAAAGCTTATTGGCTTAAATGTACTCTCCTTTGGTGTGGTCCCTTTGGGGGCCAATTGGGAGAAAGAGAAACCAATAGTGCAACATTTTGATATTGAAAATTGAACAAGTATCTTTTTAAAATAAAGAACCAGTCCCTCCAAAAAAAAAAACAACCACACAAAAAAACTGCTGTTAAATACTCATTCACTCTGTATTTTTCCTTTGCAGCACTTATTATCATAATTCAATGTTTGCTTACTCCATTAAAATAAGGAACATGTCTTACACTGCCCCATATCCACCCTGATAATTAGTACAATTCTGGATCCATAACAGCACTCAAAATATTTTAAGTATTTGATGAACGAATGATTTCTTAAATCTGACTATGCCCAAACGTTCTCTCTAGGGGTGGTATCAACCCTAAAGGTCAGTCACTTTTCTGCCCAGGGGTGGAAGAATTCTTTACCCCCTTTACTTCCTGAGATAACATTTTCAGAAATGCAAATCGAGAACTTAACAAATGCTTAATCTTTGGCTGAATGAGATTCCCAGGAGTGTGTTTTGACTCTGTTACTTTAGATCTGCACTGTTCAATATGGTAGCTGCTACTGCATGGGGCTACTAAGCACTTGAAGTGTTGTTGCTAGCATAAAATGATATGTGCTGAAGTGTAAAATACACACTAGACTTTAAAGGTTTGGTACAGCCCTAACTGGTTTGGCTCAGTGGATAGAGCATTGGCCTTTGGACTGAAGGGTCCCAGGTTCGATTCCAGTCAAGGGCATATACCTTGGTTGCAGGCACATCCCCAGTGGGGGGTGTGCAGGAGGCAGCTTATCGATGTTTCTCTCTCATCAATGTTTCTAACTCTCTATCCCTCTCCCTTCCTCTCTGTAAAAAATCAATAAAATATATATATATAAGATTTGGTACAAAAAAAGAATGTTAATATCTCATAATTTAAAAATATTTATTATAAGTTAAAGTAATATTTTGGAAATATAGGATTAAATAAATATATGACTAATTTTTCTCCGTTTCTTTTTACCTTTTTAAATGTGGCTACTAGGAAATTTACATAGATGGTTTGCATTAGGTTTCTACTGGACAATGCTGTTTAAGACTATCTGCCTAGAAAGTATGTTGTATTTCCCCATTTTAGTTCCTTGTTTTAATCCATAACAAAATAGACTATAAATTATTTCATGGTTTTTCTCAATACTGGTGTTTCTGATGCATGGGCTCTTCCTGTGAATATGTCTGATTATTTTAAATAAGGCATAATTTCCTACTTAATCCTGAGTCTCATCACATCAAATCCGAGTGAACTGGAGATTTACCATCCCATGGCTACTTTATTATTTATAAATATTTATTATTATTAAACATTATGGTAAAGAACATAAGATCTGGAGCCAGGCCCCCTGTTTTTGGAGTCCTGGCTCTACTACTTACTAGCTGTGCAACTTTGTTTCTCTGTGCCTGTTTCCACAACTGAAAAATGGGGATGGCAATAGTGTCGACTTCATAGGGTTGAGAGCATTCATTGGTATTGGTAAAGTGCTTAAGATGATGCCTGGTATGCAGTAATCATTTAGTAATGACTACTATTTGTGTCATCACACACACCCCTCACCCTTCCCACCTACTCATATTCTCTTGTAATATTGGACACCTCCCCTAGTGATGTTGTTCCTTCCAAATCTGAGCAATTTTATGCTCGGAGCTTCTAACTCCAGAATTCTGCTACCCGCCAGCTGAGTGGCACTTGAGAAAGGTACTTAACCTCCCTCACTTTCCAATTTCCTTTATCTGTAAACGAGAATGGGTGTTGCCACCTTCCTTGCACGAGTCTGAATAACACAAGGTATATGACGTTCCTTTCGTGGTCCTTACCACCTAATTGATACCTCAAATGCATTTTTCTGGTTTAATACTTGTGATCCTCACAACACACCACGAGATGGGTATTTTATGAAGGAAACAACATCTGGGATGTCAAAACTTGCCCCAAGTTAGCTCAATAGTGGAACGAGGGTTCACTCCGAGTCAAAAATATTTTCACGACACCAAAACTGCTTTCCCTAAGCATGAACGCTAGAAATAAATTATTTCATGCTGTTTATGGGATTCCAATGTTTGAAGAAATGCAGAAATCGGCAAAGTAAGTCTATCGCCCTGTTGCCCCCTGAAACTGCAACAGAAAATCAAAATAACGGGTTTAATACTACTATTAGGTCAAAGCACCCAAGAGCCTTAGAGTCGGCGACGTGGATGAAATTTCAGTAAACAACACAAAGCAGCGAGTTTCCCCTCGAGGAAATTGCGGACCTCGGGAAGGAGGCTCAATTGACAGGCTTTCGGGGCTGGCCCGGTCGCCCCAAGACCCGGAGGAGGCCACGGCCGGACCAGGCCGCCGGGCCCTCGGATCTCGGGGACCAGAGCTGCGCCCGCCCGCCCCTCACCTCCGGCTCCGGGCGTTCCGAAGCCATCACTCAGCGCTCCCGCGCCGGCCCGGGCCAGGGAAGATGTTCCGCTGGTGACCCCTGACCCGGCTGCCGCGCACCTGGCAGGAACAGGAAGTGAGTAGGCGGGACAACTTATGAGCTCTCTGATTGGTGGAAGCAACCCTCTCAGCGTGACTCGCTGACTTGAAAACCGGAAGAGGAGGTGGTTGCCGCAGACACTGCCCCCGCTATGCAGGTGAGTATTTGGTTGGGGCTATCGGTACAGCCACTTAGTTTCGGTTAACCGGCCCGAGAGTAGGCTGACCGAGGAGAGAATGAGGAGTTGAAGCTGAGAGTAGGGGGCAGAGCCCGAGGCTGACACTTAAGGGAACGTGGGGTCAAGGGGCGAGGCCTACGGGGGAGGAGAGGCGGAGATGACATGGGTTGGGAGCCCGGCTGACCAGAGAGAAACCACGGCTAAATCGGGAGGGAGGAAGCAGCACTGATTTGCTAGGTTATGGGAAAGGACCAGGTTGTAATTTGGGAAGGTTGAGCTGCATTCTAAGGAAGACGACTCAAGAAAGTGCCGGGTTGGCCGGCTGTTGGGTGCCGAAATAACAGGGAATTTGCAATGGGAGAGAAGCCCGAGGGATGAAGAAATTGTGGAACCCCTGTGGCCAAAAGCTAAACTAATTATAATCTGAGGCCGTGGGTGGCTCCTGCCCTGCACATGGGCGAGTTTGCAAGACGGTTTCCCAACCTGTGCCCAAAGTAAAACCGGAGGCTATAGATAGAAAAAAATTATTTTGCAGGACCCCCCCCTCCCCCCCAGCAGTTACAGTTTTTTGTCTGGTGCTTAGGACGTGTGCATTTTTTAAAAAATATATTTTTATTGATTTCAGAGAGGAAGGGAGAGGGAGAGAGATAGAAACATCAATGATGAGAGAGAATCATTGGTCTGCTGCCTCCTGCACGCCCACTACTGAGGATCAAGCCTACAACCCAGGCATGTGCCCTTGACTGGAATCATCCCGAGACCCTTCAGTCCGAAGGCCGATGCTCTGTCCACTGAACCAAACCAGCTGGGGCGACATTTGCATTTTTTAAATTTATTTTTATTTTATTGCTGACAGTATTACAGATGTCTCCCATTTTCTCCCTTTTTGCACCTTCCCCAACCCCCACCCCAGGCCTTCCCCATTCATTATGTTGTTTTGTTGTTCATTTGTCATAGTTTCTTGCACCTGGACGTCTGTCAGTAAATGTTTATAAGCCTGTGAAAGGGGCACAGGAATGTTGGCACAGAGATAAAATGAGTGCAGATTAATTCAGCAAGGAGAAGGTTGAAACATCAAATGCTGAGGGCAAATGAAGAGTTGGGGCAGGGGTGCGGTGGTGGTCCAAGGCCAGCCAGTGGTCAGAGAAACCTTCCTGTATAGGTAGATTTCTCAGAGATTGTGTGCCATTGGCAAGAACAGCCTGGCTCACAAGGCAAGCTCTAGAACAGAGTCATACCTATGCTGCAGAGGTACACAAAAGTGAATAAACCCAGACATTAGGTCTCGAGAAAAGTTCTCAATGAGAGAATAGAGCAGTGATGGCGAACCTATGACACGTGTGTCAGAGGTGACACGCGAACTCATTTTTTTGGTTGATTTTTCTTTGTTAAATGGCATTTAAGTATATAAAATAAGTATCAAAAATACAAGTCTTTGTTTTACTATGGTTGCAAATATCAAAAAATTTCTATATGTGACACGGCACCAGAGTTAAGTTAGGGTTTTTCAAAATGCTGACACGCCGAGCTCAAAAGGTTCGCCATCACTCGAATAGAGTATACGTAGTACAGAGAAAAACCAGGCATGAATTAGGAAATGATGGAGAAAGGAATCAGTTGGTAGAAAGAATCGAGGTCAGATGCATGAGTTGAAAGGTCTAAGAGTTGATGCTGTCTGTAACCCAAATACCAAAGATAGAAAACAACCCTGGCTCTCCTATGCCAGTGAGATCCTGTGTTACTTCATAGTGTTGCATACTGCCCTCCTGGCTTTTCAGCCTTCCTTTGTATGTGTCATACTCACACTCATCTGGGTAACCAACCTGTTCCTATTGGTGCAGAGGGAGGAGAAGCAGCTTGAAGCGTCATTAGATGCACTGCTGAGTCAAGTGGCTGATCTGAAGAACTCACTGGGGAGTTTCATTTACAAATTAGAGAACGAGTATGACCGGTTGACCTGGTAAGGATGGCCAGGGTAATCTGGGGAGGGCTGCATGGGTGGGGGGGCCAAGCCTCCTGGTGAATAGGGCACCTCCAGTGATAGAACCATTTATCAGTTTGCAAACATCTTATGATTTGGTAAGAGCTAGGTTTCCCAACATTTAACAAATGAAGTATAGTTTAGGGCCTCCATGACAAGGAAGTAGAGAAATGCCCAGTTTCCCAATCTAGGCTCTTTCTAGCTTTTGATTCTCACCCTTTGACTTCATTGAAAAGAAATCCTCCCACTACAGTAGGAACACAAAGGTCGTACTGGATCTCTTGCCATAGATATTGGTGAGCCTTTTAAATCCAACCTACTCTGGAAATATAGATCTTATTTCCAGGCCAGAAAAGAGGCTTTTACTCCGTTTCTGAACTTTTGGTGATAACAGTGTAGGCATGGTTCCTATTTTGCCACTGTTCCTCACCCCATTCAAGAAATGAACTTTTTTCTCCATCTGTGTCAGAATCTGAAAGTGTGTCCCTCTTTTCTAACCCCACAATCCCTATAAGACACGCTGGTTCCTACCCAGTCCAGCTCTAGGGCTAGGAGTCTATTGGGGGTGAGTCTGAGTATTCCTAATCTGAAGGAACCCTTTGAGGCTACTTTACTGGGAATATTCTGACACCTTCTTACTACCACCAGGCCCTCTGTCCTGGACAGCTTTGCCTTGCTCTCTGGACAGTTGAACACTCTGAACAAGGTCTTGAAGCATGAAAAGACACCACTGTTCCGTAACCAGGTCATCATCCCTCTGGTGTTGTCCCCAGACCGTGATGAAGATCTTATGGTAAGAGGAGGAGAAGGGTACAACTTGGGAAATTAAGTTATTTGATAAGGACCTAGAGCACAGTCGTTGGCTGGTTATTGTAGAAGTTCTGAATGTGGAGCAATAAAAAGTGAGGCTGCATTTTGGAGGCCTTGCTTTTTGTCCTGGAGTTGGAGAGCTGCTCCCAAAGAAACCTGAGGACCTTGCCACCAAGGCAAAGGCCTTTCTCATCCAACACCTATCTCGAGCAAAATGCATGTTCTTTTGTGACTTTGTATATTTTAGCCTTTGATTAAAATGTAGCAGAGAGATTTGCCCCTGTGTCTAGTACAGATAGGAGTGTGAGGAAACAGAAATGAATGATGGAGTGAGGGGTAAGGTGTCCTAGGAAGCTAAGTATCATACATCTTAGGCTGTGTTTTTCCTGAAAATGCACTGTTTGCCTGTGACAGGACCTATATATCGGTCCAGATGGAATCTTCTTGGAATGCCTAGGGTGATTAATAAAAGCTGTGTTTAACAGCGGCAGACGGAAGGACGAGTACCTGTTTTCAGCCATGAGGTAGTCCCTGACCATCTGAGAACCAAGCCTGACCCTGAGGTTGAAGAGCAAGAGAAGCAACTGACCACAGATGCTGCCCGCATCGGTGCTGATGTAGCTCAGGTTGGACTGATTCACTGCCCTGCTGCCCCCCAGCCCCCAGGTCCCACATGAGAAGCTAGGCTTTACTATTGCTGTCTCATAGGATGCACAGTTGATTGCATATAAGTTGCCCCTGGAAGAGCACAAGAAAGCAGCTTCCCCACAATCATTTCTTGCTTGCCCTAATCTCTCTACCAATTTGTGTGTTACAGAAGCAGATCCAGAGTTTAAATAAAATGTGCTCAAACCTTTTGGAGAAAATCAGCAAAGAGGAACGAGAATCAGAGAGTGGAGGTATGGAGGGATTGGTGGCAAAATGGAGAAGGAAAGCCCTGAGTTTAATCCTTACTTCCATAAGTCAGATCTCTTTCCTCTTTTATAGAAAAAGGTTAGAAACTTGCCCAAAGGCACCAGCCATAGTAATAAGTAGTGGAGTGCCCTAGCTGGTGTGCTAAGTGGTTAGCACATCAGTCCCTATCACTGAAGGGTTGAAGGTTCGACTCCCAGTCAAGGGCATGTGCCTGGGTTTCAGGTTCATCACCAGCCCCTACCGGGCACATGTGGGAGGCAACCAATTGATGTGTCTTTCACATCGACGTTTTTCTCACTTTTTCCTCTTTTCTCCCCCTCCTTCCCTTCCACTCTCTCTAAAAATCAATGGAAAAAATATCCTCTGGTGAGGATTTAAAATAAAAATAAATTTTTTTAAAAATGGAGAAGGAAAGAAGGATAAGATCACTTTTATAGGAATGGTGGTTAGTAGCGAAGTGAGGACATATAAGAATGAGCTGCTTAGGAAAGGGTATACATCCATTTTGTTAGCTTTTTGTGTTTAAGTCCAGCCCTAGAACAGATGGAGGAAATGGGCAAAGTGAAAAGGGAGCTAACTCTCTATCTCTCTCCCTTCCTCTCTGTAAAAAAATCAATAAAATATATTTAAAAAAAAAATGGAGAAGGAAAGAAGGATAAGATCACTTTTATAGGAATGGTGGTTAGTAGCGAAGTGAGGACATATAAGAATGAGCTGCTTAGGAAAGGGTATACATCCATTTTGTTAGCTTTTTGTGTTTAAGTCCAGCCCTAGAACAGATGGAGGAAATGGGCAAAGTGAAAAGGGAGAATTCTGAGATAGTTGTGGAGGTTCTTTGACTCTTCCTCTGGGCTACCAGGGAGTCTAGATGCTGCTAAAGTCAGAACTCTAAGCCCTGGTACTCATACTGGTCTTCCTACTGCTAGGTTCAGTCCATGGTCAGAGGAATACTTCAGGGTCCTCACTCACCTTTTTCTTCAGGTCTCCGGCCAAACAAGCAGACCTTTAACCCTGCAGACACCAATGCCTTGGTGGCAGCTGTTGCCTTTGGAAAAGGGCTGTCTAATTGGAGACCTTCAGGCAGCAGTGGATCTGGCCAGCCAGGCCAGCCAGGAACTGGAACAATCCTTGCAGGAGCCTCAGGATTACAGCAGGTGCAGATGACAGGTGCTCCAAGCCAGCAGCAATCAATTCTCAGTGGGGTGCAAATGGCCCAAGCAGGTCAACCAGGTAAAGTGGCAGGGATTGACATGGTGACAGACCTTGAGCAAGGAAGTGGGAATAAGCTGAATTGTCTGAGCCTTCAGCCTCCCCAGAGCTGGAGATTTTCTCCCATTCTCTTGGACTGTGACCCAGAAAACAATTTTTAAGAGTAAAAATCTCATTTGAGACGCTAACAAACTCCAGAGAATGAAGAATAACTTTGAATAGCAGAAACTGCTCTCACCTCCAACCCCTATCTTAGACCTCTGTCTCAACTACCCTTCTGTTCCATTTACTCTGGATATTAGGTATGTGAGGGGTTTTTTCTTAGAGAAACTGGTGGTCAGACCTTAATTAAGACCATTTGGTAGGTGGGTTGAGAATTGATAAGCAGCAAGTTTCCCAGTGTTACATGTATTCTTTTCTCCATATTCTGTCTCCTGCTCACTTTTAGTGATGATGAGAACAGTCTGGAGGAGTTCAGATGCAAGTAACTAGAAGAGATATTTTCTTCTACACTGTCTGAGAAAAGGGACAATTAAAATAAAAGTATATTCTTTTACCTGTGAATGGGGGTCACACAGATTTAGCTATCTTTTCTAGGAATAGGTGAGCAGGAGTCTAATCCCTCCCACCACCTCATCTGCCCCCAAACAGCCCTTTCCTCCTAGATACCGTTAGGGAGAAAGCTGGTGTGCAACCACGCCTCTGAGCTTTGGCGTCCAGGTTCAGATGCTACAGAGGTTCTGAGTTGATAGAGAGGGTGGCAGAAGGAAACCTAAGAGACCACATTTCTGAATTATCATAAAGGTCTTGCCATGCGTCAAGTGTCTTTCTTTATGTTCCTTTTAGGGAAAATGCCAAGTGGAATAAAAACCAACATCAAGTCAGCTTCATTGCATCCCTACCAGCGGTGAGTGTGGCCAGCGACCTCGATTCCCAGATGCTCTTTGTAGAGCTAGGCAGTGAAATTGCCTTTTGCTCAAACTGACCTAGATGGGTACAATAAAAGGACATGGGCTTTCAGCAACAGACAAATCCCAGCTTTGCCACTGACTAACTGTGTGACCTTGGGCAAGTGACCTAATTTTTCTGAGCCTGTTTTCTTATTTGTAAATGATAATAATCTCTATGTCATAAGGTTGTTATGAGGATTAAATGAGAAAATGAATGTAAAACACTTAGCACAGTGTCTATATATATAAAAGGCTAATATATAAAGTGTCCCCTTGGGAGTTCGACCGAGAGACTGGGAGTTCGATCGCTCGCTACGAAATGCACTGACCACCAGGGGGTGGCAGGGAACGAAGGAAGGCCCCACCAGCAGCCAGAAGGCCCCGATTGGCCCTGATTGCCAGCCAGGCCTAGGGACCCTACCTATGCCTGAATTTCGTGCACCGAGCCCCTAGTATGAAATAATTGGTATTTAATAAATGATAGTTTCTACAGCCACTTCTCCCTACTGCCCTCCTCAGTCCTTGATCCAGAACTGACCCTGATCTGATACTGCTTCATGTCAGTGGTGAGCTGATGAACACAGGATCATGGACCACTCTGTTCTGTTGGAAAGTCTGCTTATTTTGTGCTGCTAGAAACTGGCAGCCTCTATGTTCTTAGAGGCACACTGTCTCTGCCCGGCTCCATCCTGGCCATGTCTTCAAGCTAGAGGCGATGAGGCTTCTGGGCTGGGGTGAACGATCTACCTAAAGCTTTGGTAAAGCTTGGGCCTGCTCTGCTCTCCATGAGCCTGTGCTTCAAGGAAGAGCCGGATCAATCATGGGAATGGGTAGCCACCAGTACCTTTGCCTGCGTTTTTAAGTTGAAGAGCAGAGTGATTTTGAGTCTCTAGTCTAAGTTGCCTTTCTCACTCCTTTTGGGCAAGGGCAAGTGTTGGATCAGCAGAAGTAGACCAAAGGGTTTCTCTGAATAAAATTACTTAAATTTTGATGGTCATATGTCAGGCATATCTGACAGCAATTTATGAGACTTTCAAGGTTGCTTCAAGGTAATTGTAATTTGTTCTTCCTAAAAAGTTTTATCTTTGATTAGCTTTGATCTAAAAGTCCTGAGTTATGAGGACAGCCTTCTAGCTGCCTTTTTTCTGTTCTCTTTCATCACATCTAGTACTTTGGCATTTGTTCGGTGCCAAGCAGAATTCTGCCAGGCTGTGGCAGCAGAGGACTGGAAAAGTGGTCCCAGATGTCACATTCATTTCTGTTCCATCAAGACAAGAAATGGTATCCACAAAGTACACTGACCATATCACACAGCAGCACAGGGAGTCATGTCATTGGCTCTGAGGCAAAGCCAGACCTTTCTCCCACTTACTACTCTGTCAGCTCACTCAGGTGTTCTTTATCTTCTTATCCCTTCCCTTCCTACTGGTGTTGTCAAAGCTAACTCTCATATTGCCTAGGGCAGTGATGGCGAACCTATGACACGCGTGTCAGAGGTGACACGCGAACTCATTTTTTTGGCTGATTTTTCTTTGTTAAATGGCATTTAAATATATAAAATAAATATAAAAAATATAAATCTTTGTTTTACTATGGTTGCAAATATCAAAAAATTTCTATATGTGACACGGCACCAGAGTTAAGTTAGGTTTTTTCAAAATGCTGACACGTTGAGCTCAAAAGGTTCGCCATCACTGGCCTAGGGTTTATGCTGTGCTTCTGTAAAATCCCTGAAGCAAACTTTTGGTAACTGCTATTCTTTATTCCACCAAAGATTCCTTCCTGCTGAAAGGCACCAAAGCCATGTTTCTTTGTTGTCCATGGTTAATCCTGACTTTATTCCCACTCTACTATTTGAAATAGATTCCTTGTCCTCCAAGAATGGAAATATTCTACCCCAACAGGAACATATGCAGTAACCTGACCTGTATCTTGTGCCCATAAACAAATACTCCTTATTCTGGAGGCATTCACATCTCCAACTTCTAAACTTTGAAAGCACATGCTCTCATTTCCAAGCCCGCTCCCACCCCCAAATCCTCTGGAGCGCACAACCTATGTAGCATCGCCAACTATGGGGTCCATACAACCCAGTAACCACCTCAGTGGAGAGTATGTATCTCCCACTCCTAACATACTCATTCCCTCAGGGGGGAATATATATGGATTTCCTTTGAAGAAGAGGCCATGATGATTCTAGCTGGTTTGGTCAGTGGGTAGAGCATCTGCCTGTGAACTGAAGGGTTCCAGGTTTGATTCCAGTCAAGGGCACATGCCTAGGTTGTGGGCTCAATCCCCAGTGGGGGGGTGAGGGGGGGTGGCGGAGGCAGCCGATCAATGATTCTCTCTCATCATTGATGATTCTATCTCTCCCTCTCCCTTCCTCTCTGAAATCAATAAAATATATATTAAAAAAAAAAGAAGAGGACATGATGTGCTCAAATTTAGGATTTGCAAAAGATAGCTCTCTTGCCCTACTCTGGTAATATTTCTCAGTTTCTGACTGCTCTGGTTTCTCCTCTTTGGGGCCCCTGGCGAATGATACTGTCTTCCAGGTTTGTATCTAGCATGGAGAAAACAGCAGCTGTGAAATCTCAAGATCTTACTCAGCACTGAGTTTCATCCTGAAAGGTGGGAGCTCACTGAATCACTGTCTGACACCCATTGCCTAGGACCTCTCCTCCAGCTCTGTCCTAAGGTTGGGATTGGGTCATTGTTGAGCCTCCCTTTTGATCTTTGCCCCAGTCACCCCATTTTCTTCCCCTTCTGATGTTTATTGTTGTCTTACCTAGCTAGCTTACTTTAGTTAACCTTGTACTTTCTTGGGAAACAGCCAAGATAGGTAGGTTGTAGCTAAGTGCTCCTTCCAACTCCATAAGGGGTCCTGGCATTCGAACTGAGATGGAGAGGTCGTGTAGTGCCCACCTCCCATCCTGCTGCTGGGGAAAAGAAGCTGAACTCTGTAGGAATGCCCTAGTGCAAGGCTGGTCCCTTTTCCCACCCCCATCTCACCTCCCCCAGGCAGCTGGGAACAACTTCTCCCTTTGTCTGAGCTTCTTGTCCGGAATAATCCTCCTATGGACAATGTGTTCTCTGTGCCCTGTGGACACAGGAGCCGTATGAGCTGATCCCAGCACCAGGCAGGACGGAGGCTGAATCCTTCCAAACGCCCACCCTGGGTCAACTCCTGATTACTGTCCAGAGAAACTACTGAGGGATGTACATTTTCTTTCATCTGCTTCAGATTTGGGGGGATAACTTAATGAATTTTAGCAGCAGGCCAGAAGTAGGGCCAGGGGTTTTGGTTCTCCCCCCCCCCCCCTTTTTTTTTCATCAGTCCTGACAGTTCATTATGCCTAACTGGGGAGGCTTGATATGACTCTGGCCTTAGCCTTGAACACATAGGGGCTAACATTTGGAAGGGATTTGCCACCCTGTATGGCTACAAGCCTGTACAGCATGTTACTATACTAAATATGGTAGGCACTTGTATCTAAACATAGAAAAGGCACAGTAAAAATAGTATAAAAAATAAAAAATGGTTCACCTGTATAGAGCACTTACCATGAATGGAGTTTGGATTTGCTGAGTGAGTCAGTGAGTGAGTGAGTGGCGAGTGAATGTGAAGGCCTAGGATAGTGATGGCGAACCTATGACACGCGTGTCAGAGGTGACACTCGAACTCATTTTTTTGGTTGGTTTTTCTTTGTTAAATGGCATTTAAATATATAAAATAAATATCAAAAATATAACTCTTTGTTTTACTATGGTTGCAAATATCAAAAAATTTCTATATGTGACACGGCACCAGAGTTAAGTTAGGGTTTTTCAAAATGCTGACATGCTGAGCTCAAAAGGTTCGCCATCACTGGCCTAGGACATGACTGTACATAACTGTAGACTTTACCAACACTGGACACCAGCATCACCACAAGCAAACAAGTAATGCATTGCACCACGACATGATGGCTGCGACATCACTAGGCAAAGGGAGGTTTTCAGCGCTATTAATCTTATGGGACCATCGTTGTATATGCAGTCTGTTTACCAAAATGTCGTGTGGCGCGTGACTGTAGTCTGAAGGGCTTCGGAGTAAGCCACTGGATTCCCTGGGGATCTTTATTTTATTTTATTTTTATTTTTTTTGCCATTACATTTACTTCACTGGAAAAGTTTGGAAAAAAGCTCAAATTTCTTGGAAAGGCAAATAAGATTCTGTGTGATCTAGCCCCTGACTTATTTTCTATATTATCCTATCACTCACTCTATTCCCCAGGTATACAGACTTTTTTCAGCCTCCATTTCTTTAAAATTAAAATGTCTTTATTGATATCAGAGAGAGGAAGGGAGAGAGAGAAACATCAGTAATGAGAGAGAATCATCCATCGGCTGCTTCCTGCACACCCCCTACTGAGGATCAAGCCTGCAACCCCAGCACGTGCCCTGACTGGCAATGGAATTTTGACCTCCTGGTTCATGGGTCAATGCTCAACCACTGAGCAACACCGGCCGGTTCAACCTTCATTTCTTTATTCCCACTGGTTCCTCTGCATGGAACACTTTGCCCCATCATTCTGTCTGATGAATACCCAATCATCCTTCAAAATTCAGCTCATGAGTCATTCCTTTGTGAACCTTTCCAACAACCCAATCTGTCCTCAATTCCTTGCCACTCCCACTGGTAAGGTCAATTACCTCCTCTTTTATGCTCCACACTTGTACCTTGTACATACTAAGTCTAGCTCTTGCTGCCCTTTACTGTCCCCCAAGTTCAAGCACATTAAACTTTCAGGGTTTGAATCCCAGTTTTTCCACCTAGGAATTGTGTGATCTTTGGCAAGACAATGTGTCTTGTATTACAGCATCTGTAATGTAGCATTTGGGTTAAAAGCAGGTTTTAGTGCCAGACTGCTTGGGTTTGAATCCTAGCTGTGACACTAACTGTGTGGTTTTGGGCAAGTTAATTTACTTCTCTGTGCCTCAGTTTTTTTTTAATTCATGGGGATGATAATAGTGGCTATTTCATTGGTTTGCTATGAAGTTTAAATAGATTAATATAGAGGGAGTGTTTAGAATAGTGCCTGACAATAGTAGAAGCTCAATAAATATTACCTATCCTCAAGGTAGTGTCTAGAACTCTGCTCTCAGTAATTGTTGCTTAAATCAATGATTGACCAGTATTTCTGAGGAAGTAACCTTTTCTTTCCTCTGCAGCTTGTCTGTGCTCACATCTCAGGAGTTTGGCCTCAGAGACACCCTTTATGCTCATTTCATTTCCCATGGTGTCTCCTTAGCACCTCATGCATATAAATCACTGACTTATCTGATGTGATAAGACATTTTCAAATCTAGTTTTGTGAATTTTTTTTCTCCCACTTAGTTGTCATCTATACTCTTCCTAATGAGCCCAGTTTGGTCTCTTAAATTGCATCATTTTTATTTGAGACCAAATGACAAACTCCCTCACCTGAAATGTTCTATTTCATCCCTCCTATACTATGTCTCTTCCCTGTCCAAACCAGGTAAAGACTTAGTTCCATTGTCTGCCTACATTCTGTTTTTATACAGGGCCTGCGTCACTCACAGATCTCTCTGCAGCTATGATCAGTTCTCTCCTTGATTGTCCTTACTTATTTGCCCTGGCCTCCATCCTGCTTCACCTGGGTTATCAGCTTAACATTGCTGTCAGTTCTGGTTCCTCTCTCTTCTTCCTTCTCACTCTGATTGCTCTGGTTCAGGCCTTCATTGTGTCACATCTGTGCCTCTCAGCTGTTCTCTCAGATGGTCTCCATTCCTCATTTTTCTCTTGATAATATAGCTTACTGTCATCAGGTTTATCTTTGTAAAGAGCAATGGGGATCATACCAACCCCCTTTCTTAAAAATCAGGGACACACCCAATACAAATGAAACTCCTCATTCTTCTTTAAAAAAAATTTTTTTTATTGTTATTGATTTCAGAGAGGAAGGGAGAGGGAGAGAGAGATAGAAACATCAATGATGAGAGAGAATCATCGATTGGCTGCCTCCTCCAACCAGTAATTGAACCGTGACTTACTGTTTCATAGGTCAGTACTCAACCACTGAGCCACACTGGCCAGGAAAAAGTCCTCATTCTTTCATTCAAAACACTTCATGATAGGGGGCCACCCTACTTTTTAACCTTCTATCATAAGTAGGCCTTTCATTCACCTTATTCTTTAACCAAACAGAATCACTGTGCTTTCCTCCATCCATCCCTTCATCCACACTTTTCCTCAGCCTAGAATACCTATTTGCTTCCACCTTGCTATGTGACCTTGAAAAGATCCTTCACCCTTTCTGATCCCATTCTTTTCATCTGGTAAGCAGTGATAATAGTACCTTACAAGACTGAACCATAAGAACACCTGGAAAGCAACTGGCCCCATGCTTGCCGGAGAAAGTACTGAATAGTAAGCTACATTTTCTCTTTTACCCTTTTGGTTCTTCTCACACATCTTCCAGTTCTTGCTAACTCTTCCATTTTAAGAATCTCCCCTAGTTTGTCTCCTACCCCAAAGCTTCCCCTTTTCTCTCTCCAGAGCTCTTCCTGCAGGTTTTATCACAGCCCTCTTCCTTCTGAGTTTCTTTTTCAATGATCAGCTCAGGGAACACTCTTTGATACCCATGGCATTGGCTACTTACTCTTGTCCCCGACCTCTCAAGAGTCCAGGCAAACCCCCAAATTCCAGATGATATGAGTGTTTGCAAACAGCCTCTCCCTTCTGCCAGCCAGATGTCTTTCCAGCTCCATTTTCCTCAGCCAAGGCCCCAGCCTTAGGCAGTGTATACCTTCTATCTGGCTAAGGCCCAGGGACATGTAGAATGATTAACTGACAAACCCTTCACCCTCATCTTGGCTCCCTTGTCCTCACAGACTCAGCACTCCCCTCAACTCCCCCGTGTGAGTACTGTGTAGAAAGTGCCCTTTGTCCTTTACAAGATGGGCATGGGGAAGCTTGACACAGCCCCTAGGAGGCTACCTGACACTCCTGTTGTCCCTCAGCCTAGACCCGTAGTTTCTATTGTTCTTAGATTACAACATCCCCATCGCCACCACCACCACTACCCGCCCCCCGCCCCGCGCCCCCCCCCCCGCCTCTCCCATACTCTATTCCACTGCTCTACCTGCTCACTCACTCACTCACTCCCATATAGATATACCTTATTTTTTACTTATTGCCATTCCTGTTTGTTTGATTCTACTTTCCTTTAATTTTTCTGCTGAAATATAAAGCCTAAAATAATGATAGAGTTGTTAGAGTTTATACAGGTGACAGTTTTCAGACTAAACCCATGGAGAAAGTAAATCCATGCCTTCTGGGGAAAGAGGATGGAGAAGGGCCCCTTAGAGAGCAGTGAGTGAGGAGGCAGTCAGACAGGATGGGACCCAGGGGAAATTGTCACCTGATTCCTGTCATCCTTATCAATATTGTCAGTTTCTGGCCCTGGCTGGGTCGCTCAGTTGGTTAGTGTTGTCCTGATATGCCAAGGTTGCGGGTTCTATCTTTGGTTAGGGCATATACAAGAATCAATCAATGGATGCATAAATAAGTGGAACAATAGATTGATGTTTCTGCCTTTCTCTTTCTCCCTCTCTCTCAAATCAATAATTAAATTTTTTAAATTAAAAAAAAACACAAAACTGTGAGTTCCTAGACCCCTCCAGTTTATCAGCCTGCCCCTGGTGTGGGAACCTTCACTGAACCCTCTGACCTCCAAGGCCTTCCACCTAGCCTCCCCACAGGTCCCAAACTTCCATTTCCTCCCGGTCCATTGACAAACTTACTCTTCCTTTCACACATCTCAGTCTGTGAGGTGTATGCTGGAGCCCATTGTTTCCTTCCACACAGTACATAAACACACTCAAGCCTCTTCCCATTAAAAAATCATCAGAATCAATATGGCGGTGAGAGCCAGGCATTGATATTTTAAAAGCTCCCCAGGTGATTCTAGTGTGCAGCCAGGACAGAAAAAGATAAACAATAAAATTCAAACCATGGAATACAGGGCTCTTCATAAACTGACTCCAGCCTAGATTTCCTGCCCTTACCCATATGCCCCCTGAGCTAGAGCCACACCAAACTACCTAGAGCTCCCCAAACCTGCCACATGTCTAGCTTCTATGCCTTTAAACACATGCTTCCCTCTGCCTGTAATGTCTTTCCCTGCCTTCTATAAAGTGTCCTTTAATGCTCAGCAAAGGTGTCATTTCTGTGAAACCTTCAAGAACTAACTCCCACCTTGGAGTACAGTGTCCCCCACCCCTACCCCTATGCTTTCATAATCTCTGGTTTTATCTCTGTGGGAATACGTAACACTTGCTACTCAAATTATTCATTTATGTGTCTTTCTTCCCCACTAGACTGTGAGTATTTTACAGGAATCCCACAGCCATGGGGATGCCATTTGGTAGGACTTGGGGTTAAGTGGTCCATATCAGATATTTGAAGATACTTTCTCCCAGGACGAGGACAAAAATCAAATGAAGTGAGTCTTTCAGCATGTTCATTCATGTAATAAATCAGCATTTACTGAGGGCTTGCCATGGTCTTTTTGCCAATGTGGTCCAGGTGAATACATGGATAGTTGAAGTTCCCTATTACTATGATTGGCCTCTGGGATAGTTTCGTTGTCAATAATGGTCTGCTTTGTTCTTCTCTAGTTCATCTCTAGATGGACACTGAATCCAAAACCTCTCAATAGCACTCTCAGAAAAGTGCTTTGTACAGTAAGCATTTAGGAAATATTTGTTAAATGAATGCTCATGAATCTACATACACATGCATACCTTCTTGATATACTGGTTACCCCCCACCTTGTCTACTAAATGTTGAGATAGAAACAATGCTAAGCACTTGACGTGGGTTATCTCCTTTAATCTTGTTTTTTTAAAATATATATATATATATTTTTATTCCAGAGAGGGAGAAGGAGAGAGAGAGAAACATCAATGATTAGAGATAATCATTGATCGGCTGCCTCCTGCATGCCCCCAGCTATGGATTGAGCCTGCAACCCAGGCATATGCTCTGACTGGGAATCAACCGTAATCTCCTGGTTCATAGGTCGATGCTCAACCACTGAGCAACACTGGCCGGGCTCTTTAATTTTCACAACAATCCAATGAGATAGGTACTGTTGTTGTCCCCATTTTCTAGAAGGTCAGCAGCTTACAGAAAATCACACAGGTACTAACTGGAAGATTTTAACTCAAGCCTTTGGAGACAGTTCTGATCCTGAAGCCACTGAAGTATGCCTGGAACACATTAGGCTTTCAATAAATATTTATTGACTCAATGAATACTGCTACTCCAAGGAAGTAGAAAGGCTTTCGAATTCTTTACTATCCTCCCCTCCTTGACTCTTGGGTCCCTCGACCTCCTTCCCTTTCTCACATTGTTTCATTCACTCTAATATTCACTCAGCAAACATAGAGGGTCAAATGAGCCAGGTGCTGGACTGGATGCTGGAGATAGAGACAACTAAAACATAGCTCCTGCTGAGAAGAACTTGGGGTGGAGGGAAGGGTGATACAAACAATTACATTGTAGTAAGGTTATGAGAAAGGGGAGAGGGAACGATTTATTGCCTAGAAGAGCTCCTTGTATCTTGTGTTGAGCCAGGGAACAAGGCTTGGAGAAGTGGGGAGTATGAAAGATGCTGACATCTTTGGGGAATGGTTAAAGCATAGGATGTGGCCCAGGAGAATGGCACAGGTGGAACCGGAGACTGAGAGCCAGATCAGGTATGCCTTAGTGTACAATTTGAAGTTTGAGCCTTTTGAATAGTTGAATTCTTCTGCCATTTCCTGTTAAGGGCAGGTACTAATGGGCTGGGTCATAGGTATACTTTGGTTCTGACCTCTTCCCTCTAAGACTGAACTTCTATACAGTGGGGCCTTGAGTGGGGCCTTGACTTATGAGTGTCCCGACTAACGAGTTTTTAGAGATACCAGCTATCTCTCGGCTGATTTTTTGCATTGAGTTGAGTTAACGAGCTCCTTAACGAGCTCCTTAATGAATTAAACTCGTAAGTCAAGGCCCCACTGTATAGCTACATCCAACCATTTAGGAACATATTATTTCTTCCAAACCACTGTCTCTGCTGAATTCCTTATTCTATCTGCATTTGCACCATCCAATCCTATAAGCAGTTATTAGATCATTATATGCAAAGCACTATTCCAGGAGCTACTGAAGATAAAGATTTCATTTCACTAAAACCTAGTCACCCCCAAGAATTCAGTCCAGTTGAGTGTGGAAGAGGGAAAGCTGGATAGACAGTTGACTCGGGGAAATCTCACAGCGTCTGCCTCTCCATTCCCATCAATTTCCAGATCTTCTTAGGTCAGGCTGTATCTCTCACTGGTCTCTCCAATGCCCTCTTCATACTGGCTGCGAGTGAAGTGATTCAACTGGATGGTAAACCCCTGCAGGGACAGCTCTGCCTTATTCTCAGATGTGTCACCAGCACCTTGCAGATGGCAGGTTGTCTATAAATATTTGATGAATTATTTGATTATAGCCTCCTCAAAAATCTTCACTGTTTCTCCACCACTTCCAGAATAAAGTCAAAGTGCCCGGTTCGACCTTCAAGATCTACTACATTCAGCCACCGCCACAGACAGCTTCACTTTCCTTCTTTCCCTTTCACTGCCTGGAAGGCCAGTGTAGCCAGCCAGTGACTCACTCCCTGTTCCTGCCCCAGGCCACTTGTGTGTGTGTATGTGTGTGTGTGTGTGTTTAAATAAAAAGCAAATTAAATGCTTTATTACAGTTTAGTGCTTTCTTAAATAAATATCATATAATATCAAACACAGTGAGACACAAAACACACATGTGCATAGCATGTAACAAGGGTTTCATTTCACTCGATGCATTTCAGACCACACCACCTGCCACCGGGCCTGTACAGGGCAGAGGGGCCGTACCCCGGCCACTTGTATTTTCCCACCTCCATGCCACGACATCCCAGCGACTCCTAATCCCAGGGCTCATCCAGACGTATGGGCTCGGAGGGAAGGCTTGCATGCCCAGTTGCTCCCTCCTACAGAGACCTCCCTGCTGCTGTGGCTCACGGCCGCTCAGGTCTCCCCCTTTGTAGAGGGGGGCTCTTTGAGGAAGGGCTGAGCCCTGGAACTTTTCCCAGGGTCCTAAGCTGGGTGGGCCCGCCTGCCCACGCAGATGTGTTGGTCGTGTTGGCGAATTAATCACCAGAAGGCCCAGAATAAGGCCATTCATGGGCTGAATGTCAGGAAGAAGCAGGGTACGACTCTGGCGGCCCTAGCCAGGCCGCGCGAGCTGACAGCGGCGGGCTGAGTGATGCCGAGGGAAGGGGTGGGGAGTCGGGGCTGGGCGTGCTTCCTGCCCGGGATCGGGCGGCCCGCCCCTGCTCCCGCCCTGCGGGCCGAGCCCAGTTGAGGCTGGACAGCCCCTCCTGCCTCAGCCGAAGACCCAATCAGCAAGCGCCCCCCACCCGGCCCGCCCCCTCCCCCTCTGGTGACAGAAAGTCGGCCCAGCAGATGAGGAAGTGGCAGGCAGGCTGGCCCTGGGGACTTCTCTCTGGCCCTGCTCCCTCCGAGCCCTCCACTGCTGCCTGCCTGGCCCCCCACTGGTGAGTCTGGACCTTTCCTGGGCGGGCGCTCCACGTGCCCGGGGCCCCCTGCCTGGCTCGCCCGGCCCAGCCCGGCCCTGCCCTGCCGCTGTGGGCGAGGCTGTTCCTGGGGAGAGTGAGTGGGAGGTCCCAGTTCTCTGGGGCTGGGCCTCTCCAGCAACCGCCCTCCCGTGCGTGGACCCCACTTACTCAAACCTAGGCCTTCCTCCACCACCTCTAGGTCTTATCCCTCTTCCCTCTTGTCCCCTCCCTCCCTCCTCCCTTCTCTTCCCTCCTCTTTTCCCCTCCCCCTTCCTCTGCCTGTTTCCTTTTCCCTTCCATCCATCTTAAAAGGAAGGACCGAGTTCCCCTGCGGGGACACACCCAGATTCCTCTCTAGCTTGGAGAGAGGTCCTTTCCAGAACCTTGAGCCACTCCTGACCTCCAGGGTGCATGCGAGTGTGGTGGTTGAGAGAGATAACAAGCTGGCAAACTCGTGGGTCAGGAAGGAACTGTGTGTTAGAGCACATGTTACCCTCTCCTGGTAGGCCCTCCCACAGAATAGGCAAACAGCAAAAATATGATTGTGAATGAATGAATGAATGAATGAATGATTGTCATCTGTGGAAAAGAGATCTGTATGCTTGACCTAGGACAGGTGTGTGTCAGCATGTGGTATGGGTGATTTTATATGCATTCTCTGCTAAGTGGGCTGTATGAGCTTATGTATGTGACCACATTTATCTGTGACTCATGTATGTGTGAGCCTAAGCATTTGCACATGGTAATGCAGGGCCTAGGAGGATGTGTGAGTGTTTAGGGTGTGTTCACTAGAGTGAATGTATTTGTGGAGCAGGTCTGAGTATTAGAAACTATGCATGTCAGCGTCCACGGAGGCTTGTTTGGGTGGTGTGTCAGAGGAGGGCAGGAGTTGTGTAGGCTCCATGTGTGCATATGTGTGCTAGCCCTTGGTGATATGGTCATTGGGTGGGTGAGGGGAGAGCTGTGTGAGAGGCAGGTGTGTGTGAGACCATGTGTGTATGGAAGGACTTGGGCCTGACGATGGTGGGGCAGTTGGGGTTGACATGGAGGTTGGGGGAGCATCTGTGGGATGTGTGCCCAGTATGTGTGTGAGGGGTGCATGTGCAGCCTCGGTGGATGTGTCAGGTGCGTTCTTCACTCAGTACCTGTGCAGGTTGCTCTCCCGGGCTGTTCAGGGACTGCATTATCCCTCTGGGACTTCTTCAGAGCCCCAGGCTCCCCTGGGTCTGGCTTTTGTGTCCTAGTGAGCCCTCCTCCGTCATTCCTTGAGGTCCTGAGGGGGAGAGGGCCTAGATCATTAGACTCCTCCCTGAGGGAGGGGAAGATTCCTGAGACCTCCCCCACGTCCCCACCTCCTCACATGCCACTGGCTTCCCTGCCCCTCCCTGGGAGAGAAGGGTGATAGTACCCATTTAAAGTAGGACAAACTGAGAATTTATGGCTAGTTTAGCAGATGCCGGGTGTGGGTTTTCTGCAGTTCTCTTTGCTCCAAGGTTTGGGCTGGGACTGGAGCCTCAGCAGGTTTGTGATTCAAAACCTAAAACCTTAGACCATCTGGCTGATCTAGAGAGGGTGGGTAGACGGTGAGTCCCAGCTTTACTTGGCTTTCTCAATCCTCGTGGGTCCTGCTCCTCCAGGCACTGACCTGTGGCCTGGACCCACCCTCCACCCCATGTGCAGTGCAGCGGGGGTGGGTGGAGGGCGGGGCTGCCGCCAGATCTAGTCAGACAGGTGGAGCTGCCAGGGCAGGAGTCTCAAAGAGCCAGGCTCCCAGAGAGGAAGGGCAAGAGGAGAGCACCGGAGAGGAGCCGAGAGGCTGGAGGTGAGAGCTCTGGAGGGCCCAGAAGAGCCTGGGAATGTCTCAGCAGGGGAGAGGAGGAAGGGGCAGGCGGGATTGGGAGGTGAGAGTCCCGGAAGGGACAGGAGGGACCAACCAAGAAGGGACAGAATGGGCAGGAAGGGCTGGGAAGTGAGAGTCCCGGCAGGGCAAAGGAGGGACCCTCGGGAGAGGAGAGTCCTGGAAAGGACAATCCCAGGAGAAGGGCATCCCGAAATGGGCCAGGAGAGGTTGAAGGGGAGGATCCCTGGAGAGAAGAACGACCCAGAGCTGGAGAGGCCAGAGACTTTGGTGAGGAAGGGAGAGGCAGTTCATTCGGGAGATGAATTTTCTGTAAGTGAGAGGTAAGACTTTCTAGAAAGAGATCAAAATTGAGAGTTTTCTTGTGGAGGAAGAGGGGAGGGGAGGTCATGAAATAAAAACCACCAGAGAAGAGCAGAGAGTGAAGAGAAGAGAGGAAGGTGTGGAGAGGAAGGGTGGAACAGCCCTTCCCAGGCAGGCAGGATGTGTGGGAAGCAGATGCCCCCGCCAGACTGTCTCCTCCTACCCCTAGTCCCCAGCAATTCCTTCCTCTCTCTGTTATATCCTTTTGCAATGAGTATCGGGAGTTGTCTGGTCTCTGTCCTGTCTGTGGGTCAGGGGTAAGATGGGAGAACACAGCTCTGGCTGACACCCGCCTTCCATACCTCCCCAGAGTCGTTAACTAGGATGGAAGCTCTTGTGAACGTGTACCAGAGCATGATGAAGTATGGGGGTAAGATGCTGTCCACCTGCCCTACCTCCCTCCTGTCCTGAGATCTCTGGGTCTAGGGCTGTCACCTAATGGAAAGCCCTCCCAACCCCTTTGACCCTTTGTGACCTGACCTCATATCTGTACACCTGATTGGGACCCTTTGAACCCTGTGCACTTCCTGACTCCTTTGATCCTTATTTGCAGATCCCCGGATACAGGGCTACCCTTTGATGGGGTCCCCCTTGCTAATGACCTCCATTCTCCTGACTTATGTGTACTTCGTTCTCTCACTTGGGCCTCGAATCATGGCCAATCGGAAGCCCTTCCAACTGCGTGGTTTCATGGTTGTCTACAACTTCTCACTGGTGGCACTCTCCCTCTACATTGTCTATGAGGTGGGACCCTGGGATGCCTAGGCTTTAATTTCTGCTGGCAGGGTAAGGGGCAGGCCTTAGAGCCAGAGCATGCATCTCCTTTCCAGAAAGGCTCAGAGCCATCTCTTCAACTAGAAAACGGGAGGGAATGGGGGGAGGGAGGGCATTCTGGTGGTCTAATCCACATCCCATTTCTAGTTCCTGATGTCTGGCTGGCTGAGTAGCTACACCTGGCGCTGTGACCCTGTGGACTTTTCCAACAACCCGGAGGCACTGAGGGTAAATAGGAGGGAGTTGGGGGGTGGGGGGGGGGTGCCTACATGGTAAACAACCTGGGGATAGGAGCAATTTGGGTGTGACCTGTGTTCATGGGCCAGTTTAGGGAGGCTCTAGTTAGTAGTGAGGGGCGGGCTCCTAAGGCTGCCCTGACTTCTTGCAGATGGTTCGAGTGGCCTGGCTCTTCCTCTTCTCCAAGTTCATTGAACTCATGGACACGGTGAGAGTATATGAAATGAGAACTTGAGGTGGGGGAGAAAGGAGTGAGAGGCCCTGACTCTGAAACTCCTTTCCCTACTCTGCTCAGGTGATCTTTATTCTCCGGAAAAAAGATGGACAGGTGACCTTCTTACATGTCTTCCATCACTCAGTGCTTCCCTGGAGCTGGTGGTGGGGAGTGAGAATTGCCCCAGGTGAGTGGTGAACGCCGTTGGGGGAAAAAGGGGCAGGCACTGGGGATTAGAGGCTCGACTCTCCTGACCCTGTTCATTGTCCATCCACAGGAGGAATGGGCTCTTTCCATGCCATGATAAACTCCTCTGTGCATGTCATCATGTACCTGTACTATGGACTATCTGCCCTTGGCCCTGTGGCTCAGCCCTACCTTTGGTGGAAAAAGCACATGACAGCCATCCAGCTGGTGAGGGGCCTGGACCTGGTCTATACCATCCCAATACTACTAGTCTGGATCCTTCCTTTATCCAACCTCTCTCACCTTTGACACTATCCCCCCACTCAGTGTTCAGTCTTTCTCTACCCCCTTTCCCTCCAGCCCTCTCAGTATTCCCTCTGACCCTTGCCTTTCTCTATCCTAGATCCAGTTTGTCCTGGTCTCGCTGCACATCTCCCAGTACTACTTCATGCCCAGCTGTAACTACCAGTACCCAGTCATCATCCACCTCATCTGGATGTACGGCACCATCTTCTTCGTGCTCTTCTCCAATTTCTGGTATCATTCTTACACCAAAGGCAAACGGCTGCCCCGTGTAGTTCAGCAAAATGGAGCTCCAGGTACTGCCAAAGTCAAGGCCAACTGAGAACCATGCTCTTGCTAGGCGCCCACCTAAGTGCCTCAGGACTGCACCTTGGGCAGCATCCATCATTGTCCTCCCCAACTACACCTGTGACCAGGGATTATGTGGTCAGGACTGAGCAGGGGACAAGCCTTCCCCTCCCCACAGCTGGTACACAGGGACCACAGCTTCCGTTCCTCACCCACTTGTCCCAGCCAGCCCCAGGGACGTGGCCTCGTTGCCCTCTGCCACTCGAGCTGGGGGCTGAAAGGGCTGGACGCTTACTTCCCCCTCCCTGCCTTAAACTTGGGAGAGAAGCACTCAGGACTGGCCCCCACCAGGGTCTTGTGGCCTTTTTCCTCACACTGAAGAGGTCAGCAATAATCTGTCACTACGGACCCAGGCTCCCTCCTTCCCACCCATACGTCCGAGTGGGTGGGAGGCCTGGGAATACAGCCTATGGAGGCTGCTCACTCATGTCTTCATTAAAAGTGACAGAGGAAACTACTGAGGCTGTGTGTGTACGTATATGTAAGTGGAGGAGGTGGGGTACAAAGCCTGCTATCCCTGTCAAGGCTCCCACAGGATGGACATTTCTAGCTCTCAAACACAGGAGAGGAGCCCCTTGAGAAAGCCAGAGACAGAGGTCATGCAAGGAGAAGAGAGACATGACTTTATTAGAAAAATAAAAAAAGCAAACATAAAAACTGAAGTGATGAGTTGGTCCTCAACGGATGCCTTGATGGATAAGGCTGCTTTTGGGTGCACTAGCCTTTTCCCGCTCCCGCCGCCGTGCAGGGTCCAACTCAAAGCAGCGCCACATGCGTAGTGTCTCATCTGCTGCTGCTGATGCCACCGTGGCCCCATCTGGACTCATGGCCAAACTTAGGACCCGGGCTGTGTGACCTGGGCATGAGAAAGGAAAAAGAGCAGCACATGAATGTAGACATACTACAACTCTCCAATTTTGAGGGCAACCTACCTTTTTTTGGGTTTTGTTTTTTTAACAGCTTTGAGATAATAATTTACATGCCATAAAATTTATTCTTTTAAATTGTACAATTCATTGCTTTTTAGTATAGTCACAAAGTTGTGTAATCATCACAACTATAATTCCAGACCATTTTCATCACTCCATGAAGAAAGGCACACATTACCCTTTCCCTCCAGCCCCTAGTCTGTTTTATCTTTCTGCATTTGCCTCTTCTGGATATTCTGGATAGTCCATATAAATAATCATACAATATGTAGTCTTTTGTGTCTGGCTTCTGTCATTTAGCACATACCTTTGAGCTTGACCATGGTTGGGTACTTCCAAATAACCAGTTGGTTCTGGGCAAAGCCATGACCTGAGATAAGTTCCTTGTAGTGGGAAGACCAGAGGATGGAGCACACCTGTGGAGAGGGGATGGTGTAGATACAGCACAGAGCCGACTACTCAAATCAGAAGTAAGTCCATTCTAGAGTTAGGAACATTGCCAGGTCACTCAGACTTGAGTGGCGATGATCCTAACAAAAGCCTTTTGAGAATTATAACTGTTATCCATTTACAGATGAGGAATCGAGCAGAAGGAAGTTCAGCAAGTTGCCTAAGATCACAAGCAAGTTAAGTTAGTAGGTGACAGAGCCAGAATTTGAACTCTGGCTCAAAAGCCCAAATCTAGAATGAAGGTGGGCAGAATGGGTGTTGAATGGAAGGAGAAGCTGGAGTCATTGCAGGGAGACTCACCAGCAAAGTCATCAAATTCTAATGGATTTGGGTTATATGCTGTAGGTGATGGGGAACCATTGCAGGATTTAAGGACAGTAACATACCACCCAGACCACAGTAGAGGACAGACTAGAGGAGCTAAGAATATTGAGACCAGTGCACTGAGGGGAGGAAACACTTGTGAATGACATTTTGAGGTAAAACTGCTATCTTGGTGACTAGGTGAGGAGGATGAAAGATTCTAGGTTTTTTCAGATTTCTAAGTAGGTTCTGTCCTCTCAAAGAATATAAGAGGCCCTAACCAGTTTGGCTCAGTGGATAGAGCGTCGGCCTGCGGACTGAAAGGTCCCAGGTTCGATTCCGGTCAAGGGCATGTACCTTGGTTGTGGGCACATCCCCAGTAGGGGGTGTGCAAGAGGCAGCTGATCGATGTTTCTCTCTCATCGATGTTTCTAACTCTCTATCCCTCTCCCTTCCTCTCTGTAAAAAATCAATAAAATATATTTTTTTAAAAAAAGAATATAAGAGGAGGAGGCGTAGGGACACATTTTGGGGAGGCAAAGGGAAGTAACAAGTTTAATTAGGAACCTATTAGGCTGGTGCCACCTATAGGACTTGGGACAGGAGATGGGCCACAGGGTGTTGGAAATATGGATCTGGAGCACCTGAGTGAGAGCTGATTTAGAAGTTTGGAAATCATCAGGGTACAGACTTAGTGAAGCCATTGAAGAGGACATAGTTGCCCAGGAAGAAGTAAAGAGTAAGAATGTATCTAGAAGTGAGAGACTAGAATAGGTAAAAGACTACCTGGGAGTGGGCATCCACAGCGTTCAGACAGGCCCCAGAGCAGACGTTCCAGATGCGAATGTGCCGATCACTGGTGCCCCCTCCAGTTGCCAGTATATTGGACTGCCAGGGACACCAAGCTACAGCCTAGATGGGACAAAAGTGGAGTCAGCAGGGAGTTATAGAGGGTCCTAGACTAACCTAGTCCAATCCCAGCATCCCATCTCCCTGTAATATTCCCCAGGTTCTGGGTGAAGGTCTGCAGAGGCCCCAGCTGAGCCCCTCTTACCTTGACAGCCCCTTGGTGCTGGGTGAATGTCTGCAGGGGAACCCAGCCCGCCTCTAAAGCAGCACTAGGCCACACATTGACCAAGTTATCATTGCCACCACTGGCCAAATGTCGTCCATCTGGGGACCAGCGCAGCCCACACACTTCCTGGCTGTGACCACTCAGTGTGGCCACATGGTGTTCGGCTACCCGAACATCATGGTGATGGATGTGACCAGAGCGTGAGCCACTGCAAGAAGGAAGATGGGAATCAGGTCCTGTGGCAGCGCCAAATGCCACCGTAGGGCAGAGCTGCTTCCCTTCAGGGGTGTACAGTTGGGGGAGGGCAAAAAAATCATAGCCTGATCTTGCAACAGACTAGCAAAAACCACTCACCTGGACAGTATGTAGCTATTCCAACACAGGGCGCCCACTCGGGCAGAATGACTGGTCATGTTCCGAAGCCGCTTCTGCTGCTGCACATCCCATAGCTAGAGAGAGAGGACCACAACCATCAGAGACTGGGCCCTGGCACAGCATCCTCCTTCTGGGCAAGCTCCCGGGGTCTGGGGACAACAGAGCTGCAGCCCAGGGGCACGCCTCACCTGAACCTCCGCACTGCTGGTGCCCACAGCCAGGTAGTTGCCCTCCTTGATCCAGGACACAGAAGAAACATAGTCTCCAGGCTGCTCCATCTGCAGCAGCTGCAGGATGTCGCCAGTGCTGGCGCTCCACAAGTACACACTGTTGTCCAACGCCACGGCCAGCACATTCCCCGAGCTCCAATCCACCAGGTTCAGGTCTGCCAGAGGGGCAACGGCAAGGACACACGCTGCCGTGTCTGCCTGGTGCCCAGGCCCTCTTTTCCCACTCACCCAGCAAGGCGCAGGCCGCACTTACAATAGTCGTTGCGGATTTCAGGGGCGTCCAGGATCCGGTCGGGCAGGGAAGGGATGTAGCGGCAGGTCCTCTTGCTGGAGCCGGGTGTGGCCTTCTGGCTGTAGAGGACTTTCAGTCTGTTCTCATAACCTGTCCCAGTGGAGGGAGACTCGACCCTGGAGACCCGAAACCTCCCCTGGAAGGCCGATAAGCCTCCCCGCCCCGCCTCGGTCTTAGGTGGGAAGGGCAGACACCTCCCTCCAAACACCGTGAACCTCAGAGGTCTTACCCTCTGGAACTTTTTGTGGTTTCCCGCTGAGCCGAAGGATCTTGGCTTCCTCCACGTCAAAACCGTTCAGGTTCAAAGCCCAGGCTTTCTGATGTTCCTGGCACAGGAGGGTGGTGGTGGGTGAGGCGGGATGGCCTGGGGCGAAGTGCACAGGCGGGCCCCTGGCCCCAAGTCCCTCCGGGGCGCATACCTTCTTGGTGGGCGTCTGGCTGTTTTCCGAATGTTGTTCTCCTTACTCAGGAGGAAGCTGGCCACCTCCATCTGGGTCGCACTGCGATGGGGGATATAGCGGTCCCCGCCAGTTTTGCTGGGGGTGGTCTGAATCTTGGAGCCGGATTTGCCTGGGGTGAGAGGATGCAGACAATCCCACTCGGTTCCCGAGG
>NW_005871085.1:527719-538299 GCF_000147115.1 Myotis lucifugus
TTGTCTCACTGTTATGATTCAACGGTAGCGTGCGTACTCGTCACCGCTTTCTTATAAGATCATCAATGCCCCCAAGACCGGGGATCCTGTCCTTGCTGGCCACCGGAGTTCTAATACAAGCTTGAGACAAAACTCTATGGAGCATCTACGTCTACTCGCGATCACTTATGCTATGAGAGGAAACTTTCCATCTAATGAGGGGTCAATAGGGATGGCCAGATATACAAGTCGTGCCCAACTTCCAGACGAAGATCAAAATACCGAAGCATATTTTTTAACGTGTTCAAACGAACACACAACATTCCCACTGGGTCCAGAGGGGGGGAACCCGCAGCTGAATGTCAGACGCGCCCGCGACCCGCGACCCGCCGCACCCCACTGACCCGGAGTGCGGCCCGGGGGTCCTGCCGGCGGTGTGGACCCGATTGGCCGCCCGCCTGGGTGAGTGGCGGGCCCCGAGGCTTCCTTAGCTTTGCGCTGCCAGCGCGCGGGGGGCGCATTGGGGATGGTGGTGTCCAGCTGCAGCAGGGAGTGCAGGTCGCTGTCGAACACGAACTGCGCCATGGGAGCGAAGCGTCCGCAGGGGAAAGGTGCCCGCCGAGCCCTGGAAGAAGACAGGCGTCCGTGCTCGGAAAGGCCGGCCCCACGGCCAGGGTCGCCTCGGCCGCGGGCCCCCCGCGGCAGGGCCCCGCCGCCACTCACCGTCAGCTCCGAGCCGGTGCGATCCCCGACCGACCTGAGAAACGCAGGCCTGAGCGTCTTAAACTCTCCGCTCCCGGCAGTCATTGGCTTCTTCGAAACCCAACGGTCGTAACCGTCACTTTTTCCCATTGGCCTCCACGGCCCTGGGGGCGGGTCTTCCGGGGCAAGTCGCAGATCTCACGAGAGTTCAGCCGGGACACGTGATTTGTGTCGGAAAGCGAGAGGGAAGGGGCGGGGAGCGTCCGGGGGCGGGGCTCGCGCTGCCTCCGCCTGGCCGCTTCGCTTCCATTCATTCCTCAGGTTCCCCTCACCCGCCCTGCACATTTAAACCCTCCCTGTGGGGCTTATTTTTGATACCCAAGTGCAGAGAGCTGTGGAACGACCTGAAGCACTGACCCCTTTAGAGAACGGAAGGGAGAGGGTGGAGGGAGAGGGCGGGATGGGGTCTGAAAGGGCTGAGAGGCTTCACGGAAGGGAGGCCGGAGGAGTTAGGGTTCATCCGCTGTTGGCCCGGTGAGAGCAGGGATGCTGTAGGCAGACATGAGCAGAGCAAGCACGTTGGGCCAGGTTCAGGAGGTCATGGGGTGTAAAGCCACAGGTGCCTAACCATAGCCAGTGATGGCGAACCTTTTGAGCTCGGCGTGTCAGCATTTTGAAAAAACCCTAACTTAACTCCGGTGCCGTGTCACATATAGAAATGTTTTGATATTTGCAACCATAGTAAAACAAAGACTTACATTTTTGGTATTTATTTCATATATTTAAATGCCATTTATCAAAGAAAAATCAACCAAAAAAAAATGAGTTCGTGTGTCACCTCTGACACGCATGTCATAGGTTCGCCATCACTGCAATAGACAATTGTCGGGAGGGAAGTCACCCCCGGGGTGACCTTTCCTCCCCTAGCATATGGATGGAGCCCCCGACCGGTCCTCCCTAGAGATAGCATCTAGGCCTCAGTTGTATTTCAACTCCAGGCCCAGAAAAGCAACAACACCAGATAAGCAATTCCAAGGCTGACCTCAGAGCTGGCTGCATTGAATAATGACAATGACCCTCTGCCCTGGTGCCGGCCAATCAGTGGAGACTACGACTCTGAAAGGACACACCTGTAAAACTGCTGAGTATTCTATTGAGATCTTCCCCTGGGACCTCCCCTACACTCTCCACCCTTAAAACCCTCAGGACGGAGGACCCCAGTGTGTTCTCCCTCCTAGGAGCACACTCACGCTCTTCCCTCTCCCTTCTCCTTCCCTGCCATCTCCCTGCCCCTGGCACCTTACCATTAGCTTCCTCACTCCCAAGCTCCAAGGGCCCTTCCTTTACACCTATAACTTGTTTCTGAAGCCCATTTCCTCTAGGAATTACTTTTCTACCTCTGTAATTGACCCAATAAATGTTCTCTTACAGTTTGGGCCTGGAGTTAATTCTTTCCTAGCCAGAACCCAAGTACCCAGGTTGCTGAACCCAGATGTGGTCTGACCCCACCGGTCATACACCTGGTGCTATTCCTGCCGCCTACAACAGGGACACTGCTAGGAAAGAAGTAGTACGTGTGTTTGTTTTTAAAATTGTTTTGTTTGCTGTTTTACAATCAGGGGAAATGAAGCTGAAAGGGGTGAATTCCTTATAGTCAAGAAAAAGAATCAGGATTCAGACCTGCCCATCTAGAAGGTAAGGTTGGACTTGCCCTGAGGGAGACATTGTGGCTTATTCTTATGGGGCTTTAGAGGTGTCAGGAATTTTAGAGATCCATTGCGGAGGTGCACCCTCCCCATCTTGGAAACACCCATATTTTATAGGTGAAGAAACAGAGGCCCAGGGAAGGGATGTGCCAGAGTTCACACAAATTGGTGGAAATCCAGGTTCAAAACCCATTTAATCCAGTACTCTAATAATGACTTGAATGAATTGTGTGAATGTGCTTAGAGGTGAAACAGCAATAATAAAAATAATAATAGGTACCATTTATTGGCCATCTGCTAACTATTGTGTTTAAAGGGCTTGCATACATTATTGAGTTTAATCCTTACTCCTATAAGACATAATCTTGCCCCTTTTATAGAAAAAGAAACTGGGTCAGAAAAAGGTGAAAAACTTGCCCAAAGGCACACAGCCAATAATAATAAGTAGTGGAATGCCCTGGCCAGTGTTTCTCAGTGGTTAGAGCGTCTGCCTGAACACTGAAGGGTCTCGGTCAAGAGCACACCTGGATTGCAGGTTCAGGTTCAGTCCTGACCATGGGTGGTTGGGGTGCATGTGGGAGGCATCCAACCAATGTGTCTCTCTCATGTGGATGTTTCTCTCTCCTCTCTCTCTCTCTCTCTCTCTCTCTCTCTCTCTCTCTCATCTCTGCCCCCTCCCTCCCTCTCACTCACTAAAAATCAATGAAAAAAAAATCCTCTGGTGAGAATTAACAAAACAAAACAAATGTGTGAGCCACGACCTGCGTGGTTCAAGGTTCAGGATCTGGAGAAGGGCCACACACAATGACAGAGACGAGACAAGAAATAATAATTTGGAAATATTCGGGGCCAGGCGGGAAGCCCAACGCAAGGGGAAGGACTTCCACTGGTGCCCACGCCTTGCCAACCTTTTATTCAATTTTGGATACACATATAGCCCTTAGTCAGGCAGGCAATTCCGGTAACAGACAGACTATCTTAAAGGTCAGTAAAGATTTACTCTGAGACTATTTGGTCAGGAAATTGCTTGAGCCACTATTGTCTCGACTAAACAATTGGTGCATAGCTCTGGCCCTTGCCAGGGCTCAAGGTTCACCAGCGTTCTGGGCTCCTTGTTTACATGTCTCTGATAGTGAAGACAATGGGTAGCTTCCAACGAACAAACAAACAAAAATAAGTAGTGGAGTGAACTCTGATGATGACAGAGAAAAATCTGGTGCTCTTAGCCCAAATTTAATATTGTTACCTTTGATTTTGAAGTGTTTATGTTCTTTATTTCCAACTACCTTGGAAAACAAGGAGTTGGATATCCTGGGGTTTTAAATGGGGAGTCCCATTTACATAGGAAATGTAGTCTAGAATCAGGCTGGTCAGGGCCTTAAATGTTAAGCTAAGGAGTTTGGACTTGATCTGTTTTATCAGTGAGAGTTTTCTGTGTAGGGAAGGGCCAAACAAAACATATCTGAGGGCGGGACATGGCCAGCAGTTTGCAGCTTCTGGAGTAGGGTTAACTGCAGAGAATAAGGATAGGGTAAATAAGGGTACAACCTCAAGGAATTCATAATTTTAAAATAAAGGAATGAAAGAAGCCAGATTATACTGACATGGACCTTGAAATGGGAAGAATTCTAATATGATGCAAAATAGTTAAGCAGAATGATGAGAGAAGAGGTCAGATATAGCTATTGAGAAACAAATCATCGGTGACCTTGGAGAGAGAGGGATCAGGAGAGTGGGTGCTCGGGTTCCAATTGGAAAGGTCGAAGAAAGAAGGGTGGGGAGAATACGAAGGCAGCAGCACGGCCTACTTGTGTGAGAAATCTGGGAGTGGAAAAGGGGCAGTGCAATGGGAGTTTGAGGGAATAATAGCACCAAGAGTCCTATGTCTTTTTTTGTTGTTGTTAATCCTTACCCACGGATATTTTTCCATTGATTTTTTAGAGAGAATAGAAGAGAGGAGAGGGACAGAGAAAGAAAAAAGCATAGATGAGAGAGAGACACATTGATTGATTGCCTCCCACACATGCCCAAACTAGGGCTGAGGATCAAGCCAGCAACAGAGGTACAAGTCCTTGACCTGAATTGAACCCGAGACCCTTCAGTCCACAGGCTGATGTGTTATTCACTGAGCCAAACTGACTAGGGCGAGGCCTATGTCTTTTGGAAGGTGAAGGCAAGAGTCAGGGGAGGTGAAAGGGGCCAGGCAAGGGCCAGCTGACAGAACAAAGGAAACTGGGTACCTTCCCCAGGAAGAAATGGGGTAGAAAACACAGGGAGCTTTTCCAGTCTAGGAAAGAAACATCGCTTCCTCTTAGGCTAGAGGCAAGGAGAACAAGGCTTTTGAGATGGATAATTAGAGGCTGAGGAGCTGGTTAGATGGGGGGAACTCACACCTGAAGGACTTGAATCTAGGGAAGCAGAGGATATGGAAGGAATAGAATATAGGTGATATTCAGGGGGTGGAACAACTTAGTTGGGAAATTAAAAATAGCTCAATAAACACTGAGTATTAACTATATGCATGGCATTGTGTTAACATTTTTAATCCTCACATTAGCAAATAGTGGAAGAGAAAGAAATCAGGTTCTGAAGAGTCAAAGGTAAGGAGTGAGATTAGTAGGAAGATCAATCTGGAGGCAACATACAGGTTGAAACTGGAGAGATATAAAGAGAGACTACAGTGTGGCTCAGTGGTTGAGCATCGACCTATGAATCAGGAGGTCACAATTCAATTCCAGATCAGGGCACTTGCCCAGGTTGTGGGCTCGATCCCCAGTCGGGGGAGTGCAGGAGGCAGCTAATCAATGATTCTCTTTCATCATTGATGTTTCTCTCTCTCCCTCTCCCTTCCTCTCTGAAATCAATAAAAATATATATTTTAAAAGAGGCAAAGATATTAGTTAAAAGGCTGTATGTAGTTCAGTGGAGATAGAGGAAATGGAATTTAAGAAGTATAAGTGACCCTAACCGGTTTGGCTCAGTGGATAGAGCGTCGGCCTGTGGACTCAGGGGTCCCGGGTTCAATTCTGGTCAAGGGCATGTACCTTGGTTGCGGGCACATCCCCAGGGGGGGTGTGCAGGAGGCAGCTGATCGATGTTTCTCTCTCATCTATGTTTCTGATTCTCTATTCCTCTCCCTTCCTCTCTGTAAAAAATCAATAAAAATATATATATATAGAAGTAAAAGTGATCAGGACATGATGGCTGAGTGGGTGTAAAGGTGAGAGGTTCACTGGTTTGGGCCTCATCCCTGTCTTGAGTCCCTAGGAATAAAGTCGGAGCCTTGAAGATGACTAGGGGAAGGAATGATGGAAAATGAGTATACTGGATGTCATCCATTTGTCCCATTCAGACCCACTCTTCATCCTTCTCCACCCTGCCCGTGCCCTATGAAGATGATTCATATGGCCTGTGTCAATGGATTTCCTTGGGCTCTAGTTTTTGTTTGGGTTCCACCAATGGGGGGATATTATGGGTTGAATCGTGTCCCCCAAATTCATATGTTGAATTCCTAAGTCCCAGTACTTCAGAGTGTGACCTTATTTGGAAATAGGGTCATTGCAGATGTAATTAGTTAAGATGAGGTCATTTGGGAGGGCCCTAATCCAGTATGTCTGGTGTCCTTATATAATGGGGAAATTTAGGCACAGACACACACAGGGAGAATGCCATGTGAAAATGAAGACAGAGATAAGGGTGATGTTTCTCCCAAGTCAAGGTCCGCCAAAGACTGCCAGGGAACCACCAGAAGCTAGGGGAGAGGCATGGGACAGATTGTTTCTCACAGCCTCAGAAGGAACCAACCCTGCTGACACCTTGAACTCCTAGCCTCCAGAACTGTGAGACAATACATTTTTGTTATTTAAGCTACCAAGTTTGTGGTACTTTGTTACAGCAACCCTAGCAAACCAGTACAGAAATCAGAGGGTGGGAGAAGAGTGACCTTGAGCTATTTATTCCCCTGGCTCCCTCCCTGCCATGTCTCCATGGGTTGGCTGTATATCTCTATCTAAATGGAGAGCCAAGCAGCCCTCTTTCACAGCTACTCTCCCCAGGTCTAGTAACTACTCTCTCCCCTTATCCTTTGATGCCTAGGGGTGGAACCAGCTCCCAGTTGTTGTTAGTCCTGGGTTATTGCACTGTTCCTTGATGGTTTTCATAAATCCTGCCTCATCTTTATAAATATTCCCTTTATTAAACTCTCATCAAGATACCCAGTTTGAGTGTGCCATCTATTTCTGCCAAGACCCTGACTGATACAATGGGTATGTTTGGAGCCAGAAAAAACAAACAAACAAACAAAACTAAATAAAAAACACCCTTGTTTGAGAATTTGAATGGATCAGGAGAATCCATAGCCAGAATGGCTGAAGCACATTTTACTGCTGTATATGAATGGCTTAGAGCAGTGGTTCTCAACCTTCCTAATGCCGGGACCCTTTAATACAGTTCCTCATGTTGTGGTGACCCCCAACCATAAAATTATTTTCGTTGCTACTTCATAACTGTAATTTTGCTACTGTTATGAATTGTAATGTAAATATCTGATATGCAGAATGTATTTTCATTGTTACAAATTGAACATAATGAAAGCATAGTGATTAATCACAAAAACAATATGTAATTCTATATGTGTTTTCCAATGGTCTTAGGCGACCCCTGTGAAAGGGTCGTTCGACCCCCAAAGGGGTCGTGACCCACAGGTTGAGAACGCTGGCTTAGAGGACGAGGGAGGTTGGCATGGGGTTAAGGTGATGGTGTCCAGAAAGATTTAATTCATTTAGAAAACATTTATTGAAGGCTTACTCCCATGCACCAAACACTCCTCTGTGGGGGGGGGGGGGGGCAAGCGGAGGGTGGAGGAAGACAAGTCAGAGCCTTTGCCCTCAAGAAGCTCACAATCTAGTAGCAGGAGACAGACAAGTAAATGGTTGCTTGCATAGTCATCACAGGTGCTGTAGTAGGAATCTGGGCTGGAAACAAGAACTTGGGTTAGCATAGAGTAAAAGCAATGAAAATGGATGGAATTAGAGACTGTTAAGAATGGACTCTAGAGCCCTAGCCAGTTTGGCCCAGTGGATAGAGTGTCAGCCTGCGGACCGGGTTCGATTCTGGTCAAGAGCACGTACCTTGGTTGCAGGCTCCTCCCTGGCTCAGGCCCTGGTTGGGGCACTTGCAGGAGGCAACCAATCAATGTGTTTCTCTCTGTCTTTCCCTCTCTCATCCACTCTATCTAAAAGGTCAATGGAAAAATATCCTTGGGTGAGGATTAACTAAAACAAACAAACAAAAAATAAATAAAAAGAATGGACTCTGAGAGACTTCTAAAAAGGAGTAGAAGAGATGCCAGGCTAAGAGAACAAGAAAGAATAATTATGACCATTCAGATATATGAAACACTATATCCTAGGCACTGTGCTTAGATTATCTCACTTAATCCTCTTCACAACTCTGTAGGGTTCCATTACCCCTGTTTTATAGATGAGAAACTAAGGCTCAAAGACTTTATTTGGCCACAGCTAGTAAGTGGAATGACAGGAATTGAACTCAGTGCTGACTCCAGAGTTTGTGTTCTCAACTACTAGAGGAACAAAACCAGGAGAGACCGTGATATCATAGAAGCCAAGGTAGGAGAGAATTTAAAGGAGAAACAAGTAGTCACTGTGGCAAATGCCACAGAGAGATCAGATAAATAGAGGGTTAACAAGATCCTATTGGATCTTGCAATTAGAAAGTTTGAGATGAACGTTGCCTGGGCAGTTTCATTAGCAAATTTGTAGTAGAAGTACTCATTGAAGTAGTCCAAAAAGCAAATGAGAAGTGGGGAAGTGTGGCATTAAAGAGGTGAGAGAAAGAAGGTGGAAATTAGAGCTTAGTCAAATAAATGAGCCTTGCCTGAGGAAAGAGGCTCCTGGATTTTTGTCAGCAGCAGTATTGCAAGATCAGTGTTGTGAAACCCAGCTACAAGGGTCAACAAAGAGGATGGAAGTGAGGTCTGAGATGTGTATGGTGTGGCGGTGGGGTGGGGTGGGGTAGGTAGAAAGGGTGGGAAGAAAGGTCTACTAGAGGGTTTGGTTCTGTCCAGGGTACTGGGAGTGAGGAGCCTGCCAACAGGTCAGTGGTAAGTAGGAATGGTTGGCAATGTGAGTGGTGCAGTAGGATCCCGACTCAGCCGTGGGCAGTTGCACAGAGAGGGGCATGGTCCCCAGGCAAGCGGGCTGCAATCCTCGGTAGTCCATCTGGGTCTGGGAGGAACATAGGGGCAAGGGAGTCTTCTCTGAGGACTTAGGTAGAATTTCAAGGAGGCTGGGTTCCACTTCTTCATAGACATCTGAGACTGCAGCCTTGGGCTGGGAGAGATGAGAGGAAAAGGGGGCTGGATTAGCAGGTCGTGTGCGAGAAGACCCAGATTGTGTAGGAAGGAGGGTCTGGCTTGGGGTAGGCCCAGGACAATGGAATACTGGTAGGCAATGGTCTTAGAAAGGTTGAGTGTTCAAGGATCCAGCTCCTTGTAGGACTAGTGGTGGATGGTAGGGAGAGGAGTGCACTCACCGGACTCAGGGCTGCAGTATCCCGAAGGTACTGGCCTAGGACCCGGTGTAGGTCTGGCAGTGAGGGCCACAGGGCATGCCTCAGGCTCCTGGGGAGAAGAAAAAAGGAGACTGAGTCATGGGAGTGAGTTGGGAGGGAGGAGAACATTGAGGTGGGGCAGTGGGGGAGGCTCGGGGGGGGGCAAATAAACCTTGGGAGAGGAAAGGGTGTTGTCCATGTTAATAAAGGTAAGAGTATTGGGTCCAAAAGGAACCCTTTGGGGGGGGGAGGGGATTTTTGGTGGTGTGGAAGATTACAAAAAAAGGGACGGGTACAGAGTGTTCCTAAAACCTTTCTGCTTTCAGGGCCTTTGGGTGCTTTTTTTTTGCTCGGGAACCACTCAATTATTCCCCTCGCTTTCATTTAGGGTCTCGGTTCAAAATCCCATTCTGAACAAAAGAGGGTTTTCCCTGACTCCCCTGTCTAAAACAAGTACCACCTCCCTTCCCCATTACTTTATCTTCTGCTCTGCTTTATTTTTCTTTATAACACTTGACTTATTATGTATTTATTATTTTTTAATAAAATTTTATTGATTTTTTTTTTTTTTTTACAGAGAGGAAGGGAGAGGGATAGAGAGTTAGAAACATCGATGAAACATCAGTGAGAGAGAAACATTGATCAGCTGCTCATGCACACCCCTACTGGGGATGTGCCCGCAACCAAGGTACATGCCCTTGACCGGAATCGAACCTGGCCGATGCTCCATCCACTTAGCCAAACCGGTTAGGGCTATGTATTTATTATTATTGTATCTATTTGTTTTTGTCTCACCCCATTAGAAGAATGTAAGCTCCACAAGAGCAAAGAGTTTGTGTATTTGCTCACTTCTATATTTCCAGTGTATAGAATAGTGTGTGGCCCATAATAGGTGCTCAAGTAATTAGCTTAATGAATGAATGAAGAGAGCCAGTGGGGCTTATTATTAAGTTACTGGGGAAGGTGATCTATCTGGGAAGAGTATGGATTAAGGTATGTTGGGGAACTTCCAATTCTTTAGGCTCATATTTCCACATGGAGGGACTTTAGCTGAACAACATTTCAGACCTCTTCTGTGAACCTCACTCATATCTCTCCAGGGGAGAAGGAGTGAGTTATCTGGTAAACTGGGGAAAAGGAGCTGAGTACGTCTGGTTCAGCAGCACCACCTCCTCCTTTTCTCCTTTTTACTTGGATCTGGCTACCTGCATAGAGGCTACATTCCCACCTGCATATTAAAAGTTCAAAGACAGGCATGTTCAAAGAGAGATGATAGCCTAGGACCATCAAAAGAAGCTGCCTGGAGGAGTTGCTTTCTGAGCTGAGTCTTCAAGAATCAAAAGGTGTTGCCAATTGAAAGACTGAGGTGGTATGCATTCTATCTTTTCTGTTTATAACTTCCAATGACATTTCTCCTTAACCTTAGTCTTCCCACATAAATAAGTCATTTATTAATAACATCTATTTAAGGGTGTGCTATCTGGCATACACTGTACTGAGGATTCTTTTTAATATATATTTTATTGATTTTTTACAGAGAGGAAGGGAGAGAGATAGTTAGAAACATCAATGAGAGAGAAACATCGATCAGCTGCCTCCTGCACATCTCCCACTGGGGATGTG
>NW_005871085.1:538683-539676 GCF_000147115.1 Myotis lucifugus
AGGTCCTATAGGGGTATGAGGAGTTTCCAGGGTGCTAGAAATAACATATTGTGGTCTGGATAATGGTTACATGGGTGTATACCAGTGGTCGGCAAACTCATTAGTCAACAGAGCCAAATATCAACAGTATAATGATTGAAATTTCTTTTGAGAGCCAAATTTTTTTTATATATATATTTATTTTATTGATTTCAGAGAGGAAGGGAGAGGGAGAGAGAGATAGAAACATCAATGATGAGAGAGAATCACTGATCGGCTGCCTCCTGCACGCCCCCCACTGGGGATTGAGCCCGCAACCTGGGCATATGCCCTGACCGGGAATCGAACCGGTGACCTCTCGGTTCCTGGGTCGACGCTCAACCGCTGAGCTACACCAGGCTGGGCATGAGAGCCAAATTTTTTAAACTTAAACTATATAGGTAGGTACATTGTTATTAACTTAATTAAGGTACTCCTAAAGCTGGCCTTTGCTAAAAACGTCCTCAATCTGATTGAGGTACGTTCGCTGAGGTCAACCCCTTCCAACTTTCCCATCCACACTCGTCTTGTATACTTGTTTCATCTATCTCCTTTCGTTCATCCTCTCTATATGTCCAAACCATCTCAACATACCTTTCTCAATCCTAGACACTACATCTTCTTTCACTCCACAACGTTCCCTAAAATTAACTTAATAAACTTTACTTAAAGTTTTAAGTCAACTTCGCACTGTACGTGCGCGCCCGCACGTAGTATTTTGTGGGAAGAGCCACACTCAAGGGGCCAAAGAGCCGCATGTGGCTTGCAAGCCGCGGTTTGCCAACCACTGGTGTATACACATGTATAAATTAATCAACCGCATAGTTAAAAATATTTGCGTGCTTTACTGTAGATGAGTTAAGTTTTGGATAATTATTAATAACACAAATAGCACTTAACATGACAAATGAAGAAATTTTTATCTTCTCTCATCTTCTTTTTTTTTTTTTTTTTTTTTTTTTTTTTTTTTTTTAG
>NW_005871085.1:540332-544239 GCF_000147115.1 Myotis lucifugus
GTGATCCCACTTCTAGGAATATATCCCAAGAAACCAGAAACACCAATCAGAAAGGATATATGCACCCATATGTTCATAGCAGCACAATTCACCATAGCTAAGATCTGGAAACAGCCTAAGTGCCCATCAGTAGATGAATGGATTAGAAAACTGTGGTACATCTACACGATGGAATACTATGCTGCTGTAAGAAAGAAGGAACTCTTACCATTTGCAACGGCATGGATGGAACTGGAGAGCATTATGCTAAGTGAAATAAGCCAGTCAATGAAGGAAAAATACCACATGATCTCACTCATTTATGGATAATAAAGACCATTATAAACTTATGAACAATAATAGATACAGAGGCAGAGCTGCCTCAAACAGATTGTCAAACTGCAGCAGGAAGGCCGGGGAGGGTTGGGGGGCAGGAGGGAGGGGGGTAAGAGATCAACCGAAGGACTTGTATGCATGCATATAAGCATAACCAATGGACATAAGACACTGGGGGGTAGGGGAGGCCAGGGGATTGTCAAGGGCGGGGAAAAAAAAAGACACATATGTAATACCCTAAGCAATAAAAAAAATCAAAAAAAGAAAAAATTACAGAAATAAATAATTTGTAAGTTTTTATTTTATTTTTTTAAATGTACCTAACTGTGGTGGCTTCCCTACTACAGTTAATCCTCACCTGAGGATATTTTCCATTGATTTTTAGGGAGAGTGGGAGAGAGAGGGAAAGACAAGAGAAACATCGATGTGAGAGAAACACATTGATTGGTTGCCTCCTGCATGAACCTTGACCAGGGCCCAGGCCGGGGAGGAGCCTGCAACCAAGGTACGTGCCCTTGACTGTAATCGAACCTGGGACCCTTTGGTCCGAAGGTTGAAGCTCTATCTGCTGAGCCAAACTGGCTGGGGCTAATTTGTAAGTTTTTAAATGCCTGCCATTCTGAATAGCATGATGAGCGCTCACACCATCCTGCTCCATCTCACCCAAGATGCGAATCATCCCTGTGTCCTGCCTGATAGTCCCTATGTAGCTGTCAAGGTATTGCAATGCTTATGTTCAAGTAACCCTTATTTTACTTAATAGCCCCAAAGTGCAAGAGTAGTGATGCTGGTAATTTGGATATGCCAAAGAGAAACCATAAAGTGTATGTATGTATTTATAGGAAAAAACATAGTATATATATATGCTTCGGTACTGTCCATGGTTTCAGTCCTCTACTAGGGGTCTTTGAATGTATCTCCCACAGATAAGGGGGAACTACTGTATGAGTCTGAACAGCTTCTGGGGGCTTTAGGTAGATCTATCTGGTAAGAAGTTGTATATACTGTGTAGGTGGTAAATAAGAATAAAAGTAGAGAAAGAAACTAAGATTTAACTAATGTACATGAGTACCTTCTATCTGTCAGACAGTGTGCTAGACATTTATATAATTAATCTTTACTGTGACTCTGGAAGGTAGATATATTTATTCTCATTTCACCAATAAGAAAAGTGGGACTTCAAATGTTTAAGTAATTTGCCTATGGTAGAAGTTTGTTCCCATATGGTAAGTCTGGGATGGTTAATATAAGGTTGTTAAAACCATGGAGTTGAAGCACTCTCCTAAGGAAAGCCTATACTATGTTTATCTAGAAAAGAATCTAGGATGGGCCTGTAGGAAGCACAACATATCAAGGAAGGGTGGAAAAGGAAGAGCCAGGAAAGGAAAATGAGGTTTGGTCCGAGGGAGCATGAGAATCAGGAGAGACAGGTATCGCAGCAGCAAAGGGAAGAGAAAATATAAAATGGGAGTAGTCAGCAGTATCAGATGCCAAAGAGAAGTTAAGATACCAGTTGAATCATAGAAACACAGATACGCAAGCCTAGACATGGACACACGGACGTCCTCACCCCTGATAACAGGCATGATGAAACTCAGGAATACCCTGTGTGGTGAGGTCTGTGGGCATTTGTTCCTTGGCCTTACCTTCCAGTCCTGATGGCCTTCTCCTGTGTATCGGAGCTGATAGCAGGTCTCTTGGGCGGCCCAGGATGATGGGTGCTGCCATTTCAGTTCCAGCTGCCCGCTGGAGACCTCCCTCCAGTGCAAGTTTGGAGTGGAGATGCGCACTACAAGGATGTCATCAGGGACTGGCCTAAGCCCTTCTGTGCATGAGACATCATGCCACCGGGGCCATGGGTCAGAAGTGTCAAGAGTTGGTGATTCTGGGCACAGGGTCAGATGCAGTTGGGGGAGGAGCTATGTGGGAGCAGAAAGGAAGAAAGTTCTTACCAGCATGATGGATCCAGAAAGGGGAGCCCAGGTAGCTGTGAAAAGCACCCTGGGCTGTGGTCACCTCCACAAGGATGTGAATAACACTGTCATTTCGTGACTTGAAGTGGCAGCGGGAGACCTGGGAGGGCTGTAATCCTGGATTTTTCTCCTCCTCTTCACACTTCTCCCAGATGGGGTCTCTAAGAATCAGCCACGTAGAATCATTGAATTAGGCCTGTCTCAGAGACCAATCCTGATATTCTCCATCCCACAGGAGCGATGCCCTGCATGGATTATCATCTAACTCCTCTCTTGGGTGGGCCCCAGGGCTTGCTCTGTCTTCATGCCATATGTTTTGTTTTCTGACATTTGCTTTGGTGCCCCCCAGCCTCTTCCTCTTAAGGAAGGAGCTAGATGATACATGAAAATAGCATGGGCTATATCGAGTTCAGGTCTTGGCTTATTGGTGTATAACTGGGCAAATTATTTGGTTTATCCTTGTCCCAATTTCCCCATTTGTAAAACGGGTTAATAATACCTATTTCACAGGATTGTTTCAAAGGTTAAAAAGCCGTCATCATTCTGCAGAAAAACATCCTATGTTTTAAACCTGTTTTCAGCCCTGGATGGTGTGCTCAGTGGTTAGAGTGTCAGCCCGAGAACCGAAGGGTCGCAGGTTCAATTCCACTTAAGGGCACATACCTGGGATGCAGGTTTCCCATCCCATTTGGGGTACCAGTGGGAGGCAACCAATTGATGTGGCTCTCTCACATCAATGTTTCTCTCTCTCCTCTCTCCCCCTCCCTACCACTCTTTAAAATAATGGGAAAAATATCTTCCAGCGAGGATTAACAACAACAACAACAACAAAAATCTGTTCTCATACAGCAGTTCTCTTAGTCACCTCTATATGTTATTGTACTATTAGATTATTACAACAACCTCCTAACTGGCTTTTCCACCTCCATTTTTGCCACTCCCTTCAATTTGTCCTCCACACAGCTACCAGAATTTGCTTCCAAAATGTTGATCTGATAATGTCCAGAATATATCACAAATCTGCCCATTTGTTTTTATCTTGACCACTGCCACATTAGATGCAACCGCCATTATCTCTTGCCTGGATTAATGCATATGTCTAACTGGTGATCCGGCTTCTACTCTCACCTCTTTATAATTTCACAAAGAAGCAGATCTGCCCTAGCCAGTTTGGCTCAGTGGATAGAGCGTCGGTCTGTGGACTGAAGGGTCCCGGGTTCGATTCCAGTCAAGAGTACGTTCCTAGGCTGCTTGCTTGCCCCTCATGACCCGGCATGCAGGAGCCTCCATGCTCTCATCCTCCAATGGGTGTTTTGTCTTCTCAACCTTTCCCTATCCCTACTGGGAATGTCTTAGGTTAGATCAGTTTTAATCATGTCACCTGGACCACTGCAACAGCCTATATTCTCATTCACCTCCAACTCATCCCCCATGCTGCTGACAGAGTGACCTTTGTTAATCTCAGATTTTGCCTGGCCTTTCCCTTACTCAAATATGTACTGCAACTTTCACTATCAAATCCAATCAAAACTTTGCCTGGTCTTCAGGAATTTCCACCAAACATCTCATTGATTTGTCACCCCCCACCATAACCCAATATATAATCAAGGCTTTGTTGA
>NW_005871085.1:544339-564339 GCF_000147115.1 Myotis lucifugus
CCCACAACCCGGGCATGTGCCCTTGACTGGAATCGAACCCAGGACCCTTCAGTCTGCAGGCTGACGCTCTAGCCACTGAATCAAAACCAGCTAGAGCAAGAAGCATATCTTTTTAAAATGTAAATCATATTATGTCACTCTTTCGCTTAAAATCCTTTAATGGCTTCCCATCCCACCTGGAATAAAATCCAAACTCTATACATACCAGGGCCTTCAGTACTCTATATGATTTAGCTCCTCCCTACCTCACCATTTTCTTGTTCTATAATTCTCATACCAGTTTACCACCCTTCATTCACAGGGGCCTTCTTTCTCTGCTACAGTTATGCCAAACGCAGTGTTTGCATTTCACTTTGCCTTAGATTGCTCTGGCTCTAGATTTTCAGTGACTTATTCCTTCTTGCCTTTTAGGTTTTAGCTCATTTGTCACCTTGGTGAGACTCTCTGACCACTCAGTCTAAATTAGCAGCCCCGCCCCATCCTCCCACTTAGTCTCTATCCTATAACCGTGTTTGTCACTCCCTCCCCTTCTCCCACTAAAATTTAAGTCCCCCAAATGTCGACTTCCTGTAAGTGGCTAACCTGTAAGTGGCTAGTTATTATGAAAATTATTTATCATTTTATGTATTTTATGTTTACTCATGCATTCACCAAATTATTGAAACTATGTGCCTGGCACTGTGCTAGGCCCTATGAATACATAGAGAAGTAATCTTCAAGGAGCTCTCATTTCAATGGGAGAGGCAGACAAACAAACAGATGGTATTTTTCTGTGCTGTGCACAGGCTGGTTGGGGAGTATCAAGGCAGATGATCTTCCCCAAAATGGGAGGGTCAGAGACTACTTCCTGGACAAGGCAGTGCTTAAACTGAGTCTTGGACTATAAATAGGAGGCAAAGGGGACAAACAGGCATTTGAGGCACATGCTTGGGCACAGATAAGAGATATGATGCTTTGGGGGAAATTTGAAGTGGTGTAGAATGCTTTTATCACCCTGGTGGTGAGTGGTAAATGTGAGAGAGCAGACCACGGTCATGGATGGCCCTGTGGCCTTTCTAAGGAGCTTGAACTCAATCATGTAGTAACTACAGAGACATTAAAAGATTTTAATGGTTTGGCTCAGTGGATAGAGCGTCGGCCTGCGGACTGAAAGGTCCTAGGTTCAATTCCGGTCAAGGCCATGTACCTTGGTTGTGGGCACATCTCCAGTAGGAGGTGTGCAGGAGGCAGCTGATCGATGTTTCTAACTCTTTATCCCTCTCCCTTCCTCTCTGTAAAAAAAAGCAATAAAATGAATGTTTTTAAAAAGATTTTAAACAGGAATTGTCACAATTGGCTTTATACTTTAGGAAGATCATTCTAACTGCAGTTTGTAGGAAAGGATTTGTGAGGGTAGAGTAGGAGAGAAATCCATTAGGACATTGCACATGGTTTCCATGTGCAAAGTGATGAGGATCTGAAAATAGGGTTGTGGCAATGGGGGTTGAGGGAAATAGATGGATTCAAGAGATACTGAAGAGGTAGAAATAAGTATTTCTGATTGGATTTCAAGGGTATAGAAATGGCAGAAGTCCAGGATAATTTTCATGTTTTAGGCCTGAAAAATTGAGCTGGTGGTAGGATGGAGGACAATAAGAGGAGTAGCAGGTTTTGGTGGAGGAAAGGATAACTTCAGTTTTGTCATCCTTGAATCCATTCAAGGCACCTGTATACATGGAAATCTATGCAGTTATTAAAAACAATGAGTTGCATTTTTTAATGATCTCCAAGGCATATTTTTAAAAAAGTAAATATCATATATATAATATATATATACACATACAGATATGTGCAATTTATGCTGAAAATGATTATGTATAGACATATATAAATGTATAGAAAAACTGGAAAAATACATTAAAACTGTGAATAGTGTTTCATTATTCATTCATTCAACAATTTTTTACTGAACACCTACTATATTCCAGGCACTGTGATAGGTGAAAATACATTGGTGAGTGTAAACAGACACTGACTTTGCCTTCATTGATCCTGTATAGTCAAGATCAGCCTTTTCCAACTGGAATTCTGTCCGAAAAAAAAATTTATCCTCACCTGAAGATATGTTTATTGATGGAAGAGAGAGAGAGAAGAGAGAGAGAGAGAGAGAGAGAGAGAGAGAGAGAGAGAGAGAGAGGAGAGAGAGAGAGAAACACTGCTGTGAGAGAGAAACATTGATCAGTTGCCTCCTACATGTGCCTCAATGGGGGATCAAACCTGCAGCCTAGGTATGTGTCCTGACTGGGAATCAAACCTGCTACCTTTTTGGTGTGTGGGATGATGCTCCAACCAACTGAACTACCTAGCCAAGGCTGAGAGAACATTTTATTATCAACCAAGTAACCATATAAATTATAAATGTAAAATTGTAGCTATGATAAGTACTTAAGAAGGAGAGGTACCTGGTACAACAAGGATGTATAGTAGTGCTATTGGAAGGTCAGGGGAAGGTTCCCTGAGGAGGTGACATTTGAGTTGAGGTCTATCTGAAGGATAAGTGGAAGTTAAGTAAAGGCAGGAGAGCTGGGTAAACAGCATGGGCAAAGACTCAGAGGCAGGAGGGAATATGGTAAATAAGAGGAAACCCAAGAAGACCAGTACCAGAGAATGGAGAGCAAAAGGCAGCACAGTATAACCAGAGGCTTAAGGCTGAGTTAAGGGCTGAGTCTTTAGAACTTTCTAAGGCCATGATAGAATTCTTTATCCTAAGATCAATTGAAGATTTTTAAGTAGGAAGTGTTATGTTCATGTTTTCATTTTTAAAAGATCACTGCAGCTCCTGTGTGGAGAATGATTTGAGGATTCAAGAGGTGATCAGTTAATGAATATTCTCAGGCACCCAAGTGAGAGTTGATGGTGGCCGTATTAGGATATTTAATACGCAAGATCAACAAGCCTTGATTATATATTGGGTATGGTGGGGGTGACAAATCAATGAGATGTTTGGTGGAATTTCTTGAAGACCAGGCAAAGTTTTGATTGGATTTGATAGTGAAAGTTGCAGTACATATTTGAGTAAGGGAAGGCCAGGCAAAATCTGAGATTAACAAAGGTCACTCTGTCAGCAGCATGGGGGATGAGTTGGAGGTGAATGAGAATATAGGCTGTTGTAGTGGTCCAGGTGACATGATTAAAACTGAACTAACCCAAGACATTCCCAGTGGGTATGAGGAGAGGTTGAGAAGATAAAACACCCATTGGAGGATGAGAGCATGGAGGCCATTTGGTTTTGGGACAGGGAGAGGAGTGAAGAGGACCAAGAACAACCTCTCCCTTCTTTTGGCAAGATTGTGCCTCTCTCCCATGACATCAAGCACAACCAGCAATTCAACTCTCACCTGTCTCTGGGACAGCACCATGGCCTGCTGTGATAGAAGAAGCCTTGGGAGCTAGCATGGTCCTGTTGCTGCCACTGACAGGTAACATTCTTCAAGTCCAGGGTAAAGCATTGTAGTCCAATTTCCACTGAATCAGAGAAGAAAGTCACATTAGGGCCCACAGGCTTCTACTCTATATGGTATCCAGATCATCTTAACATATATAACTTGGAACATTTACTCCGATTCTTTGTTTTCTCCCTGAACATAGTTCTCTGTTGCAAGTTTGAGGTCATCAGGAAGGACCAGGGTTATCAGAGCTTCCATGTCCAGCCCATGCCTCCCTAAAGACCTTTTCCTTTCCTCTTCATCTCCCCATTCCTTTATGACTCACCTGCATCTCCAGGCAGGTCCACAGTCGCAGGGTGGGACCAGGGTCCCCAAGAGCCATGGAGGGAGACCCCATCAGGTTGACTGCGCAGCTGGAGCCAGTAGGAATTCCCAGGCTGGAGCCCTGAGATGAGGCAGCTTCCACTCCTCACTGTCAGAGACGGAGCCTTGAGAGAAGAATCCCAGTCTCAGAATCTAGGTCTGCCTCTCAGCCAAGACAGCCTCCATCTCTTATATTTGAAGCCCCACAGCATGCCTGTGGAGAGATGCTCAGTTCCTTACTGGATAGATATGCACACAGACTGGAGGCCAGGTCAGTGGTTTTCAGGTGGTGGTCAGGGTTTTGTAGGGAAGTCCCCATTAATTTGGAGGCCTGAAGCTCTCAACTTTGTTGGTATGAATGACCCAGAGTGGAAGATCCCTAAATAGACACAGTTCCTGAGGACCAATCAGAGTTTGTACTAACTCCCCGAGGACCAACCCAATCTAGTATCCCCAAAGTATGGCCTGTCCTTTCTTGGGGCAAAATAATTCGGGGTAGGAGATAGGAAGTGGAGTGGAAGAAGGCCAGAATACTTCTCTAGTTAGGGAGGTCTGCTCTAGTCCATCCTGTTGGGGCTGTGCACATGGAGTCTGGTCCAGAGCTGGGGCTGGGTTTGGCCTCCACTGAGCTGGGCAGCAGGTTTCTGTGGACAGCAACTGCATGACTGTGGGACCAGTGGAGTTCCTGGGATCCTTGGGGCCATAGCGGAGTTCATGCCTCAGGAAATCACTGATTTCAGGAGCTGGGGCCTTCCAGCTGATCTGAAGTTCCCCTGGTTGGCTCCCGCCCATGGCCTTGATGATATTGGGGGGAGCTGGTCGGCCTGAGGGCAAGATAGAGCACATCAGAACTGTCTGAATGCCACAGTCTACAGTTTAACCCATGGATTGTAGAGAGGGGTGCTGGAGGCTGGATTGGCTCTCTTGGAGGGCAGGGCAGGGAGACTCCTTATCCTGTTTTCCTTTCCTCATGAGAACAGTGACCTCATTCCAAGTTAGTTAGACTCAGTGCTCCTCAAGAGTGGGGATCTCTCTTCATCAAGAGCAGGGATCTCTGTATACTTGTCGCCTAGCACAGAGCCTGGCACTGTTGAATGAGTGTGTAAATGAATAGGTTAATGATGGGAAGGCCAGGGTATCTCTGGTGTGAAATGAAGTCTAGGTCTCGATGCCAAGGCTGGGAGGAATGACAGGGTGTCTTGAGGTGTCTCTGGGGGTCTAGTAATGGAGGCCATGCATGTTGTCCTGAAAGAGCACCAACTGGTCTGACTCTATGATCTAGCCTGGGGGCAGCAAATAGAGGGGCCAGGGTGACGGAGGATGGCCCTTACCCACGCTGTCCACAAAGAGCACCCGCTGGGTCAGATTCTGGTTCAAGAACACGTTCTTCACCCAGAGGTGCAGTGGGAAGAAGAGACGAACTTCATCCTGGGCTGGAAACTGGCACACATAACGAATTCCAACGGGAGACACACTCTGGGAACTCAGGGGGCAGGCACGGGGCTCCTCCCTGTGGGCAGAGGAAAAGTCCATCCTACCTACCCAGCCACCCTCAGGACCCAGGCTGGCCCCAAGCCCTACTTCTATTTCCATTACTATCTCTTTTTTCTCAGGGCCTGGGATAGGTTGGATGAGGGGTTATGTGGAGGCTTGAGCTGGATCTATCCAAAGCACATCAATTCATTAAGTGGCTACTGAAGGCATGTACTTGAAGTAATTCTCTTATGGGGCCAAAGGCAGGGAAGCTACTGGAGCAGGGCTCAGCTGAGGTAAGAACAGGACAGGTGCAGGGGAGTGGGGCACAGCCCAGCACATACCCTGGGTAGGCATACAGCAGCTGGTATGTTCCACTGGGTGCTGCCTCTTCCTCATCCCAGAAGCAAGTGAGGTCCTCAAATGTTTGAGAAAAACAGTTCAGAGGCTCTGAGTCCAAGGCCAGCAAGGAGGCATCTGAGGAACAGCTGGTGAGTTGGGCTCTGGGTCCTTCCAGGCATGTTTGAGAAAGATAGGGGACCAGTGGGAGCCTCCTAACTTGCATCCCTCCCAGGGCTCCCTCTTCCTGTCTATAGGTGAGATCCACCCTCCATACACCTCACCTTGGCTGGTGACTTGTGCCAGGTTTGGGGGAGCCAGGAGGAGGCAGGAGGTGACCACCAAGAGGGCCCAGGAGGGCATCTTCTCCGGCACTGTGTGCCTGCCTTAGCCCATCCTCCCTCAGGAAGCCGGGCCCCAATCCCCTCCCGGGCCAGCCCCTCAGGTTCCTGTCAGATACAGCCCCACGTCCTGTCCCTGTCCCTGCCCCTCTGGGGCCTATCCAGACCACACTGGGGCCAGGGGCCAGGGGAGGGGAAAGGGGACAAGCGGGTAGGAGGGATTTGAAAGAGAGGATACAGGCTTTTTGGTGGGAGTGTGATGGGGGTTATAATTTGACCATGTATCAAAAGGAGACTCAGCGTCCATGTGTGTCTAAGTTGACTATTATAGAAGGGCATGTTATCAACAAAAATAGTAACATTTACTAACAGTGAGCACTGACTGTGCTGCCATGTTTTAAGTGCTTCATATCTATTGACTTAGCTAATCCTCACAATAGTCTTATTACTCCCATTAGAGAGGTGAGCAAATTAAGATGAAGAGAAGTTGAAGGCTTGCCTCAGATCATATGCCTACTCAGAGGTAAAGCTCAGAAACCAAGTGCTTAACAACCATGTGTTGCTCTTGGAAAGTGTAGTGCCAAGAAATGACCACCTGCCACACAACCACAACAAAATGGTGGCTATTTCCATTTTAATAGGTTCTGTGACTTTGTGCACAAGTGAACACATTCTCCCTGGAACTGGACATGCCCCTTTCATTGTGGGTAGCTCCACAGCTGCCTCTCATTCTTTGCTGTTCAAAGTGTGGTCAGTAGACCAGCAGCAAAAGCATTACCTGGGAACTTATTAGAAATGCAGAATCTTGGGCCCTACTCGAGATGTACCAAAATAGAATCTGCATTTTACCAAAATTGCCAGATGATTCGAATACACATTAAAGTTAGAGAAGCACTAGTCTTCAGTATTTTTATCTAGTTGGCTTGAAATCAGGGGATGGTTGGTCTCAGCTCTTCAGCTCATGCTCATCTTCCTCACATTAGCAGCAGAATAGTGGGCATGACCCCTTGTCTGAAGCCCAGGCCTCCTCCTGGAGGGCTGTAACTATGGGTGGCTTTTATGTCAACTCTCAGAAGCTTTGACTCTTGCAGGCTGGGGCAGGGGAGGGGAGGTAATATGCCACATAAACTCCCACAGGGAGTTGGAGCTCCCATTGCTGGCTCTACAGGTTTGAGTGTCCTTAATATCACCTTTCTCTCTTCCTCCCAAATTAATGCTTTTAACATAGAACATTTGTAAAGTCCACAGGGAATGGAATGGCACCTTAAGGGGAGGGGAGAAAGAGGAGGGGAATGGAAATCCTTCAGCCTTCCTGTGAGGTCTTAGTTTCTCTGGCATCATTTCTTTGCACGAAGTCTCTGAGCCATGTTAGTCCTGGTTCCTGTCCAGCTCTCAGGTTCAAAGACCAGCTGCCTTTGCCCAATGTGGATGATTTTGGATGCCTCTCCCAGCCCCCAACCAATGGCCATCCAACCTCTATCAGGTCAAGTGAGAGAGGAAAGACAGCTTTAATGTTCATATAGGCCCGTGGCTTTGATGCTAGGTATATACTGATGATTTCAAAATTAATATGTCTAACTTTCTTCCAGATTTAGATTGCATCTCCACTTGTATGTCCAATGGGCGTATTATTCTTAAGATGGCCAAAATAAAACTCTTGATTTTGGTTCCCATGCCTAAACCTGTTTTATTTTTTCCTAGTCTTATCCACGTCTATAAATGGCAACACTACTCAGTTGATCAAACCCAAAATTTCAGTACTCTTTGGTTTCTGTCTTTCTCTTATCTTGAGTTCAATCAGATATCTTTTATTTTTTTCATTAGTACCCAGATATCTTTTAAAAATGTATCCTGAATCTGAACACTTTTTACCACCTCTTCTCCTACCATCCTAGTCCAAGTCTGAATGACTACAATAGCTTCCTAACTGTCTCCACTCCACCCCTTTCATCTGTCTTCCACGTAATGTAGGGCTATGTTTAGACTGCAAATCGTATTTCTTTGCTCCCCTGCTAAATTCCTCTAATGATCCTACTGCACTTAGAATAAAATCCAGACACCTCCTACTGGCACACAAAATCCTGCCTGACCTGGTCCCTGCCTACTTAAATCTCATCTCCTACCACTGTCTTTACTCTGGCCCAGCCACAATAACCTCATTGTGTCTCTCATCTTAATCCTTATCATACTCAACCTTTCCGCAACATTTGATATTCTTCTCCTTCTTTGGGTTCTGCGATGTATCACATTCTCCTAGTTCCTCCTACTGCCCACCCCGTTTCTTTCTTTCTTTGCTCTTTCTCTTAAATGTTGCTGTTCCCCAGATAGCCTTGCTTTGCCCCTTATATTGCCCGAGTGATCTCATAGCTCCATGTGCATCTATATAGCAGTAATTCCCAAGTCTTTATCACCCTCTTGATCTTAAAATTTTCAAGTTACTTCTTAGACATCTCTGTTTGTTGTTCCACAGGCACTTCAACTCACCGAGTCCCCCCCCAAAAAACGATTACTAACTCCAATACACCCTGTCAGATCTTTTCTTCTTCTTCCTATGCTCACATCTCACCATAGCCTACCTGGGCGTTTAAGCCTGAAATCTGACAATGATCTTCAATTCTTCATTCTCCCTCCACTCCAGCATCCAGCTTTTACCAAGTCCGGGGACTTCTACAGGAAGCTGGTATAGTAGTGGTTAAGGGTGCAGAGCCCACAAGACAAGAGGCTTGTCTGTGACTATCAGAGTTGAGATGAGGGTTTCTGCTCCTGCATGGAAGGAGGTCCAGCTACCTGTCCTGTCATTTCCCCATTTTTCTCTGCTCCCACACAGCTGGAAAGAGGTGCCTTCCCCAGTCCTCTACTTCTTTAGAATATCAAGCAGGAACTGGACTAGGCCTAGGGAGACCACTTAGAGTCCAGTAGGCTGCTTAAGGTCCAGCCCAGAGCAGCAGGCCTGGGCTTTCTGTTGGCATGTAAGGTCAAAGTGCAGCCATTGCTGAAAGAACTCAAGGGGTTGCTGGATGAGGATGGGCTCGGGCAGTAAGTGGAATGCTGTTAAACTGCTCTCTGGGGGCAGGAAGAGATGAAGTCTTGTTTTGTAGCATTTGCTGCTTTTTGCGGTGTAAATACCCAACCATGGCTAATTTCAAGCTACTAACATAATGTCACTGACTGAGAAGAGAATTGGCTCTCTTGAGCCTGTACCTGTGCCGTTGCCCTTGTCTCACCATTTCCCCAGATTTCCAACACCCGTGTTTTCATCCAGTCGGAAAGTCCTACATAGGTTGCTCCAAGCACTTGGAGTCTCCATCTCCCCACCGCTTTCCTAAAATTGCCCAACTTCTCTCCAAAATGCTTGTTCCATTTACTCCTCTAGCAGTGTGTTAAAGCATGCTACTTTCCCCACACCTTTCTCAGTGCTGTTTTAAGTCTGCCATTCTGATAGTTAACAAATGGTATCTCCTTACTCTGTCCTTTTTCTGAAGCTCAAATTTGCTTTTATTCTTTCTCCGCTTAAAATCCTTTCATGAATCCACACGAGACTCATCTCGAGATGCTAGAACACAGCCCTTTGACCTTTCATCTCCCAGTTCTTGGAGTCTCTCCCTCATCCTGCCACAGAGCCTTGTTTCCTTGCTTCCCCAGGCACAACCCTCCAATCTCAGCCTGCTAGAATTTTCTTTCTGATTCAAGATCAGCCCCCAAGTCACTACTTCTTAGAGAGTCTTTTGGAGGAAAAGGCTAATTTAAAAAGACAACTGCAATTTCACATTCCTTTCAGAGGCATCAGTAGCTCTCTTGTGATCAGAAATAACATGGTGAGCCTTTGGGCATGACCTCGATAGGAAGGTGTTATAGAACTACATTTGCTGAATATGAAGTTGGTGGGACTTTTGGCATGTTCTGTGCTAACTCCTGAGAAAGAGGAGGGCTAGTCAATGACAGCAACCTGAGGAGAAGAAGAAGCTTCACCAGAGAGAAATTCCAGTAGGAGGACTGTCGGGGGGAAATTTTACACCAGTGATGCCTAATACTCAGTTTTAACTTTACACCTTCTTCTGTGAATGCTTAGCTTCCCCATGAACACCCCAGACATTCAGTAAAGGTGTCCTATACACAATACCTGATATTCATGGTGATTTGGGAACAGGGAGAAAAACTTTTTCTGATACCTGTGGAGTTGAGAGAGGATGGCAGCCATGGAAAGGGAGCAACCTAGTGATCAAGAATTTAGCAAGAGGCATGGATGCATGGAACAGACTGACAGATCTCAGAGGGGAACATATATGTACATACTAGAGGCCTAATGCACAAAATTCATGCTGGAAGGACGTCCGGAAGGTTTGTCGGCTGTCTGGTCTAATTAGCATATTATGCTTTCATTATTATAGATGCATAGCACATGGACAGAAACAATAGTGTGGGGAAGGCCTGGGGTGAGGCTAGGGCTGGGTGGAGGGGTGAAATAGGGGACATCTGTAGTACTGGCAACAATAATAAAATAAAATAAAATAAAATAATTTAGCAAAAGCAGGGATTCAGGTTGAGAGGTGATCATGAGGATGTAGACCCTTACAGAGTCCTAGTAAAAACAGGGGAGGGTGTGGACTTCCCTGAGAATGTGGAATAGGGACTGAGCTGTTCTAACTGAATATAAGGCTGCCTTGAGGACATTTGGGTTGCATACTTACAACCTGTCCTTCCTCTGTGTCCCCTCAAAATTTTTGTGCCTCTGTTGAGGTGCTTTCGTACATAAACAGCCATGCTGTCTTCACCTTAGCTAAACAAGTGGGGATTGTCATTTTAATTCACTCCTCCAAGTTAGGCTCTTCTTCCCTGATTTCCTATCCTACTATTATCCTACCAGCTACCATTAATAAACGTTTGCATGTCTCATTTCATCACACAATGACTCTATTAGGTGCCCTTTTCCTTACTTTATAGAAGAGAAAATAGAGGCTGTGATGAATTAAATGGGTTGTCTAAAGTCATTACTAAGGAGCAGAGCTGAGATTTGAATTAAGGTCTGTTTGACTCCAAAGTCTGTTCTTTAATTACTACATAGACACCCTGACTAGGACCTCTGATTCCTCATTTTATGCATTGATTTAACATTATGTGCTTAGCACAGGGCCTGGCGTGAGTCTCTCCCACAGTATGAGGCTAAGTTCAAAATAGGCATCCAGAGAGACTTAATTTAAGTAAATGGGAAAAGGTCCAGTAGATGCCTAGCAGTGACCCCAAGCGAGAGAGCTGCAGGGGACTCAATTTGGTCAGCCCTCCATCTTTCATTCTCCATGAGACTTCCTGGTTTCGGAGCTGCTTTTATGAGCCACCAGGCTCTCTCTGAACCCTGAATCCATGTTTCCTGTTGAGGAAACATGAGGACCAGCCTACTCCAGCCCAACTCTGGTTGGTCTGCCCCACTAGGGAGAGGGCTGGGAGTGAGATAAGAGGATGCACAGCCCATAGGAGGAGCCTGAGCTGCCCAGAGCGCCATGCAGGAAATCACTCCTTCCTTGGGGGCTGAGAGAGAATGACTCAGGGCTGACTGGTGGGAGTTCCCTTTTTTGGGCCAGGACTGGATGCAGTGAGGCGCCTTGGACAGCGTGCTCAGGTTCACCTCCCCCAGCTGCCTGCCTAATGACCCTTTGAGAGATGTGTCTTGGCCTTTTCTCCTCTTTTCCATCATTTCTCTGGAAACAAGTTTGTGCTGCTGGACTGGTCTATTGCTCCAACCCCCCACCCCCCCAACCCAGAGCATTGCCTGTGGAAATATAGCTGTAGAGAGAAGCAGTGAGAACTGAAGCTAGGCAGGTGTGGGCGGGTGAGGCTGAGTATGTAGCTCTGTACCTGCAGTTTGCTGCCTTGTTTGTAGTGAGGCTGTGAGTGCGATGGGGCTACAGTGGAAATGTGGGGATCTTCTGTTGGGAGAGGGCGCCCCTTGGGCCCTGCCCTTAGCCCAGGACCTGGCGTGCAGCATGAGATCAGTGTATTTGTGTTGAATTTGGGAGTTGTTTTATACCCCAATCTGAATGCTTTTCACTGTACCAGAGAAGTAGCACAGCACTATGGCTAAGAGAGGGACTCTGAAGTCAGAATATCCAGGTTTGAATCCCAGCTCTGCCATTTACTAGTTGTCAGACTTTGGCTAAGTCACTTAGCCTCTCTGAGCTTATTTTCTCTTCTGTAAAATGGGAATGATAATAATAGTACCTACCTAATAATAGTATCTACCTAATGCTGTTGAAGATTGAAGGAATTAATGCAGGCTAAGTGCTTGGAACAGTGCCTGGCAATTAAGTGCCATATAAGTATTAGTTGTTTTTGCTCTTTTAGTGACTGGCATCTCCATCAACCCAGTTATCTAAACAGAAGCTTGGCAGTAAACCTAGATAGACTCTACCTTTTCCTTTCATTCCCATATTCAACCCCTGTCCATTTTTTTTTACCCATGTATTTCTTCCAGTTTACCACCACACCATCATTTCTCACCTGCACTGTTGAGAATTGGCTCAGGCAGTAATTGGGATTCAAACTTCTTGCCTTCATTCTGTCTTTCTTTAATAGCCTTATTGAGATACTAGAGGCCCGATGCACGAAATTTGTGCAAGGGTAGGCCTTCCTTCCCCTGGCTTCCGGCTTTGCGGCCCCGGCTTTGCGGCCCCACCCCCGACCTGCACCAGCCTTGGCCTGGCACTGCCCATGTCCACTGCCACACACCCCTGGTTCCCCAGTTCTGCAGAGACCCCAATTGTGGAACCCCCCCCCTCACCTCCCCCCGAATGATTGCCCTGCTGGCCAGTGGCCTGGGCCTCCCTCTGTGGGGAGATGGTGGGGTGATGGCGGGCCCCCCCCTCCACCAATTGCATCACACCCACCTTGGCTGGCCTGGTGCCAGTGCATGTCATAGCGTGATTGTCCAGATGGTCGTTCTGCTGTTCGGCTGTTCGGTCAATTTGCATATTATGGTTTTTTATTATAGATAGTTCACTCATTTAAAGTGTGTAATTCAGTAGTTTTTAATATATTCACATATATATGAAACCACAATTTTAGACTTTTTTATCACCTCAAAAAGAAATCCATAGTTTTTAGCTCTTGCCCTCCTAGCGCCCATCTTTGTCCCAGCCCTAAAGTAGCAGATTCACCTATTCTGGACACTTCATATAAGTTATATTCAAATATAATATGTGGTCATTTGTTACTAGCTTCTTTCACTTAGCATGGTAATATATATATTATTGATTTCAGAGAGGAAGGAAGAGGGAGAGAAAGAAACATCAATGATGAGAGAGAATCCTTGATTGGCTGCCTTCTGCACGCCCCCTACTGCACACCCCCTACTGGGGATGGAGCTTGCAACCTGGGCATGTACCCTTGAAAGGAACCTGGGACCTTTCTGCTTGCAGGCTGATACTCTTTCCACTGAGCCAAACCGGCTAGGGCTTTTTTTTTTTTTTTAAGATTTAAATGTTTTCATTTATTTTTAGAGAGAGAGGAAGGGAGAGGGAGAGGAGAGAGGGAAACATCGATGTGAGAGAAACATCAATCGGCTGCCTCCCGCACACCCTCTACCCGGTATCAGGCCTATGGAGTCCAGCACAGGCTGGCCCCTGACACCTTTCTGGATTCATTACCCTCACAGAGCTATGTTCTCCCCTTATTACAGCCACATGGAACTCTTTGCAGCTCCCGAACACGCACATGGCACAGGTGGTGTTTCCCCTGCCAGGATTTTTCCTCGGGTGAGTTCTGCTGCTTCTTCATGGCCCATATTAAAATGTCACTTTCTCTGGAAAAGCTTTCCTGACTCCATCTCCGTCCTACATGTGCTTCCCAGGTACCCTCCCTCTCTTATAGCATACTCTTCTATTTTTTTGTTTGTTTACATATCTGTCTCCCCACAGGGGCATCTTTGTTTGTTTATTGGTCCCCATCAGGGACAACTTTGTAATCCCCACATCCGTGGCCTGGCAATCTCCCTGCAGTGTATCTGAAATGAAATTTCACTTTAGCAAATCCCATCTCTCTCATCCTGCATAGCTTTCCATTTACTCCAGTTAATTTCTTCTTCTTAAATTCAGCTCCACACGCCAGCCATTCGGGTCTTTTTGGAATAGAGATGCTGATAACCCCTACCCCACCCCATTTATCTTCCTGCACTTGTATGTATTATCTGCTGATATTGAGCACTATGTACGAGGCCCAGTGCTGTGGAAACTGTGCCTGTGTGATCTCATTTAGTGCTAACAATAGTCAGGTAGCTATTACTAACCCCATTTTTCAGAGAGATTAAGTGACTTGACCAATTTCCCACAGATAATGATATAGCAAGGACTTAGACATGGGTCTGTGTGATTCCAGAATCTGTGCTCTTAATTATAACACCATACCATGTTATGCATTCTTCGATTTCATCTGATTCACTGAAAAAAATGTGTGAAGCAAGAAAAGTGTTGTTTCCTAAGCATCAGTGAGAGGCCAGCAGTGAGAAACCAAAAGGATAGGCAAGCCTGAAGGCCACATGGCATGGAGTAGAACATGGGACTAGCTTTCAGGACAGGGAACACCTCCCAACACACTTGGAGACCCTGAGGAAGGCATAGGAGTTCTACTATGGCTGGCTGAAAATGCCTTCCTCTTTTGGGGCCCATATGCTGGGCAGTAAGGGCTACCAAGCCAGGAAAGGCTGCCTAGAGACATAAAGAAAAATGGGAGCTGCAGACAGGCCAGAATCTGTCTCGTGCTGAGATGTCAGTTTGAGCTGAGGCTGGGCTGCAGATGACCCTGGCATGGACTGTTTGGACAGAGCAAAGAATGCTAGGCTGGCAGCTACCTAGTGATACAGGGAGACATGTTGGTGATAGGGCAGGAGAGTAGCGAAGAGATCAGGGGAAAACTGGACTTCTCATATGGCCAAGATGTAGGGGTGGTATAGGTGTGAAATAGTTCTTCCAGAACACCTCCCATCATGGAGAAGCAATCCCAACAGGGGGACCAGGTCTACAACAGTGTTTCTTTTCCTGGAAAGTCTAGTTTCTCTGTCTTTGGTTCAGCTTTTCCCTGGGATTGGCCAGCAGTAAAAGGAACACATTGGATGGAGCTTCTCAGAGCATTTATTTTTTCTGATTACAAGGCCAGGAGTGGGGAGCAGCTGAATAGGGGACATTAGCGATTTGAGTGCTGGCTTGGGTGAAGGAGCGGAAGCAGAGGGTTGAGTGTGGGGAGTAGGAGAGGAGCACATATGTGGAGCAGGCGAACTAGGAGGAAGGATGTGAAGGCAGCTGTAAGAGTAATGCAGGGGGCAGGGGAGCAACTTCAAAGGATGAGGACCCAATTCCCCTAAGCCCACCCCTTCCCTGGATCCCCTCTTGTCTTCCTTAAGTTAAAAAAAAAAATCCTTGAGGCAGCTCAGGTCAGAGGCTACAAGGATCAGAAGTCACAGGTTGGAGAGCGGTTTGCTCTGACCAGCAGAGCCAGGTTCTGCCTGGACAGCAGCTCAGGCCTCCTCAGCCGTAGCGTCGATGCCTGCGTAAGTGAAGTTCTCGAACAGTGACATGTTCACATAAGCCTGGGGAGCAGAGCAAACTTTAGTGGGGTCCAGGGATGGGGGCCTGGAGGTCTCTGACTTCCATGTGGTTGGGGTATCTTAAAAGACACTGGTTTGTCCTGGAGACTCAAGAATCCTCCACCAGCCCAAAACAGCAGGGCATTGCACCACAGTTGGAGGCTCAGGTGAGAGGCCCTTGACACAGTTGTTCATTTTTTCATGCATTCATCCAATGGATTTTTTCTCATTTATTCATTCAATTCATTCATTCATTCACTTATTAATTTATTTATAAAGCTATTTTGACAATTTACCTATCTACATGGTTATTTTGATCTTTCCTTAATTCTTAAGATACTTTACTAATTCCTATTGCTATTTAGTCATTAATTCATATGAGGAACTCTTTGCGTTTACAAAAGTATTACATTAATTGTGATATATTTCTTCATTTATATTTACTTGATAATTTATTTACATGGTTATAAGATTCAGTTATTTAACTTTGTGTTTATTTATGATTATATCATGTGAATATATCATCTATCCACTAATTCTATTCATTCATTTCCTGTACCATTCATCCATTCATCCATCCATATTCTCAGCTGACCACCCATGCATTGCACTCTGGCTCTGTGACAGGTGAGGAGAGGTGTCCTCGATGAGAAAGGGCTGATGGCGTCAGCAGAGGAGGACAGGCAAGCAGTCTGGGACCTGGGACCTGGAGAGGGATTTGCTGCTGGGGCTAGTAGTGGCCTTGGAAAAGTTTAGAAGGACCTAATGTCCAACCTATTGAGAGCTGGAAAGGGGGCCTGGTCTAGCTGTGGTGGCAACTAGTGGTGAGGATGGGCACCCAGAGGCTGATGCTGGCTCCTATGCAAGGGCAGTCCTATGAGCCTGATGAGCACTAGCCTCATCACCCTGCCTCCTCACCTTCCTGGCTTCCAGCATTCGGCCCAGCTGCAGCGCAATCTGGGCAAAGGGGGGTCGCTCGTTTGGGCGGTCTCGCCAGCACTGACGCATCAGTTCGTACCTGCAGATGGGACATTACTGAGATGAGGGGTTGAGCCAACTGGGGTGATGGGGTCACAGGCTCAAGGCTGAGGCAACTCACACTTCATCATCACAGTTCCGAGGCTGCTCCATGCGGTAGCCCTGAGGCAGCTTCTCATAGAGCTCAGCACAGGTCATGCCGCAGTAGGGTGTGCCCCCTGCAGGAGGGGACAAAGCTCCCTCAGCCCAGGGCCCCAGAAGGGTAAGGTGGGGCACCCTGGGGGATGGGGGGATGGGACTCACCAAGGCTCACGATCTCCCAGAGGAGGACCCCAAAGGACCAGCTGAAATGAGGAGGATGCACTTAGTTACCTTTAGGCCCTGGGGCCAGCATTTTAGTGTCTACCTACCCCAGGTTTGTAGCCCATCCCAGCCTCTGCACGTGTCTATTCTGTAAGTATTGGCTGTGGCCAGTTGTGGTCTCTGCTCCATTGAAATTCCTTCTTGGTTCTGCCCAGGCTCAATGTAATCATAGCTAACATTTTTATCGCACATTTACTATGGGCCGGGCACTGATCATTTAATGTATATGTTCATACATTTAACCCTCACACCAACCCTATGACATAGGTACTGTCCTTATCCCCATTTTATAGATGGCAACACTGAGGCAATGAGAGGCTAGCTGGCTTGCCCAAGGTCACACAAAGAGTAAGTGGCAGAACTGGGATTCAGACCCTGGTAATCTGACTCCAAAGCCCTTGCTCTTAACTGGCTCTTATAGTGTAACAACCCCCGTGCATGTGAGAGCCAGGTGAGGCCAGGGTAGGAGTTTTAGTGGGGGGAGGGAATCTAGGGGGTTTGGAAGCAGAAGAAGGAAGTAGGCCAGTGATGGTCAGAGGGGTGATCATGTGGTGGACAGTGAGCCAGGCAGGCCAGGGCTTGGGCAAATAGGCAGAGCCATGACTGGAGGGCTGGGCAGGCTAGTTTTCCCAGAGAGAGGGGCAGGAGTGGAGTCTTTGGGGTCATGTTCTGGTTAGGCCCTCATATGGGGATGACCTTGCCCTTTAGAGAGGAAGGTAAGAACATTCCTGAGTGGTCTCTCCCCATTGACCTGGGCATTATCCACCAGCACCCAAACCTCTCTAAGACATCTCCCAGCCTCTTACACAAACACTGCCCTAAACTACCCTACCCCAATCCTACCACTGAAACACCTTCTAAGACAAAATTTCCTTCCAGCTAGGTCCCCTACCTTCCCACTAAGATGCTGGGCATCACCAAGGTATACTCAAGATACACCTGCATCACACCTGTGCCACACCTGGAACACAGCCTAGGGGCCTTGGACTACCCGAGACATGTATGAAATGTGTCCAGGTTATGCCTGTGTGCAACCTTGGGAGACCAAGCCCTCCTGCCCCTTCCTGCCCCACACTCACACATCACTCTTGGTGGTATAGACGCTGTAGTTCAGGGACTCAATGGCCATCCAGCGCACAGGGAGCCGCCCCTGAGAGAGAGTGGGTTTAAGGGGTTGGGTGAGGAGGAAGGGCCTGTTTAGAGGGCTCGGGGAGCAGGACCAGGCATGGAATCTGAGGGAGGACTGAGATTTACCATTGTCTTCTTCACATAGACCTCCTCCCCACGAGAAAGGCCGAAGTCGGCAATCTTGGAGGCCAGGTTCTCTCCGACCAGCACATTTCGGGCAGCCAGGTCCCTGTGGATGAACTGGAGGCACAGTGAGAAGTCAGGGAAGACTGGGAATGAGTAAGCCCAGGACTCCTGGGCCACTGAAGGGTCCTACCCCATAGCCAGTTTTCATGGCCACCCTCAGAGCCTTTAGCAGCCCTTACCCTTCTTCCCACCCACCCAGGTCTTCTCCTGGAACATCAACTCCTGCCTGAGAAAAGTCACGGTGCGCCTTGCTGTCATCCCTTCCTTTCTGTGATATGTCTATGGCCAAGCTCAGGTGTATCCCTCTTCCCGGGGCCATGGTGGGTATTTCCCCTCTTTGCATGGTTCTACCTTTCTCTCCCTTAATTGATGAGGGTGGGGAAGGCCCTTCTCTTCCCAAATTGACCCTTTCTCTTGAGTTCCAAGTCTCCACTCAACCCTCCACCTTCCTCAGAGATCTCTTTCCATCAACTCCTCCCTCTGTGCTATGTCCCTCTACTTTCAAAGATACTCAAAACTTTACTACGTTTAAAATGCCTTCTCTGTCTCATGTCCCCTACTACTGCTGTTCCTCTCTCCTTTCATTCAAGCAGGGTATCCTTGGGTTTGTGTTACAGCCTCCACTCTCTGCTCCTCCTTTACCTTCTCCTGATGGGTCTCCATCCCTCCCCTACTATTAGCATCACCACTTAATGGTGACAGTTTCCAGATTGTTGTCTCGAGCCCAGGCCTCTCTCCTGAGTTCTAGGGTGGTAGCTACAACTGCTAACTCAACACCTCCATCAAGATGTTCCTCAAATGCTTCAAACGCAATACCTCCTCCAGACCTGCTTCTCGTCCTGTCCTCTCACCCACTCCCCAGGCCAGCACTTGGGGTCATTTCCTTTTCTTAATTCCTAAATCCCACATCCAACCAGAGCCTGCTTATTTTATCTCCCGAGGTCGGCCCATTGGCCCCACTCCTCCCTCTAACACACCTTCCCTCCCTGCACTCACACTCACACACACACATACCTGCTTCTCACTCAGGTACTGCATGCCATTGGCAGCATCACTGGCAAAACGTAGCAGCTGCCGGGAACTGAGGGTGGAGGCTGTTCCATGTTCTCGGGCAAAAACTGGGTCTGTTTCCAGGACCCGGCTTTTCCTCAGAAAATCTAGCAAGTTTCCATAGGGGGCATATTCGATAGCAATATACAAGTAACCTGGGAGGTGGAGAGATACATGGTGGGAGTTTATATACAGGCAAGCTGGTGGCAGCAAGTCCCCAACAATAGTAGACAGGGAGCATAAGGCATGGAGGAGAATGAAGAGTGATGTTTAGGTAACCTGAAGCTCCCAGCAAGGTACTGATGTGGAGGAAGTGATGGCTGATAATGGGGGTTTCGAAAAAGGGGTAGGTGATAAGATGGGGGCTCACCTCGGTTCTCACAGGCTCCTAAGAGGTTGATGATATTGGGGTGATGCCCCAATTTGCACAGAACTTCCAGTTCTCCCGCAAAGTCACGATGGTCATTTTCAGAGGCGTATTCTGTGTAAAGAATCCAGTATCACTTTTGCCAGAAATAATTCGGGAGAAAGGACATGAGCTGGTAAGGGCTGAGGTCAGTTACTGGAGGGAGCAAGATGGGGCCTGGGATCTGTAGGACAAAGGAGAGGGCCAGGAGTGGGGTGGGGTGGGATCAAAGATCACTCCCAGCAGACCTTTCAGCATCTTGATCGCTGCGTTCATCTTGAGCCCGTCTTTCTTGATCATGGCCCGGATGACCTGGCCGAAGTTCCCCTCCCCGATGAGGTCCTCAAAGGTGATGTCCTCCCATTCCAGCACCGGGTAAC
>NW_005871085.1:569339-578012 GCF_000147115.1 Myotis lucifugus
CCCCTGGGCAGCATGGGCACAAGGATCTAGCACTATGATACATGTTTAAGTGCATCATCTATTTTACTCTTCATAGCAACCCTGTCAAGTGAGCGCTGATATCTTCACTTTACAGACAGAAACAAGCTATGAGGGGTAAGTAACCTGCTTAAGGCGATGAAGCTAGGAATTTGTAGAGTGAGGATTAGAACCTAAATTGTCTGGGTACAAAGCCTGAGGGAAGTGAGAAGAGAAAGGCTAGAGGTGGAGCCCTAGGGCCATGCTAATATTTCCTGGTGGTGGGGAGCTGCAGAGTGGTGGAAGGGGCATGGTGAGCAAGTGGGAAGAGTGAGAGGGGGAACTGAGAAGTCTGGGGCTTACATGGGGAGGAGGGAGTGCGGGGACCAGAGGGAAAGAAGAACCAAGAGGTGGCAGGGGGTGTGAATGGCCAAGGCTTATGGTGCTGGAGAAGGTGAAGGGACACCTGGACCAGGTGGGCATGCTCTGTTCTGAACAGTCTTGGGCACTGGCAGCTCCCTCCTCATTTCACCTCTGGGTCACCCTCTCCTGACAAGAGTACTCTATGGTGGGGGTCAGAGGGCGAAGTAGCATCCCAGAGGCAGAGAGGTAAAGGCCACTGTGTGTCTGTGGGAGGTGGAGAGGGCAAGCATGACCAGGCACGAAGCTGGGTGAGGCCAGGGGGTGTCCCATTTGGGTGTGCACAGGATGTCTTTTCCAGATGGGACTGAGCGGTACTCCCACTCTGGCACTGTCCAGCCTAGATCTCTGGTTGACCATATGCCCTCTTCTTTTCCTGGGCTGTGACCTGAGATGAACTTGCCCTTTTTTTTTTTTTTAAACAGTCCGATCATCACCAGCTAGTGTCCATCCTCCATGGACATCACTGACCTTTGACATTGACCTTGAAGCGCCGGCTGTCTTGACCACCAGATGTGGACACGCGGCATTCCCAGAGTCCACTGTCCCCAAGAGCCAAACTCGGCACCTCAAACTCAGCTGTAGTCCTATCTGGCTCCACAATGGCCTTGGTAGACTAAGAGAGACAGGGGAAGGGGGACAAACCAAAGACAATGTATATCCATGTGGCAGGTACACATCTGTCTAGACCAGTGGTTCTCAATCTGTGGGTCGCCTAAATACATCCTGCATATCAGATATTTACATTACGATTCATAACAGTAGCAAAATTACAGTTATGAAGTAGCAACGAAAATAATTTTATGGTTGGGGGTCACCACAACATGAGGAACTGTATTAAAGGGTCGCGGCATTAGGAAGGTTGAGAACCACTGGTCTAGACTGATGAGGGGACAGAGGCCAGGAGGCAGCCCCTCAACAATCAGTTAGACCCCATTTGAACCTTCCTCAGGCCAGTGGGTAGAGCTGGCAGAAAGCCGTAAGGGGTCAGAGGTCTGAGGGACCAACTGTAAGGCTGGCGTCAGGGGCCCTGGGTTGGGATGCGGGGGCTGACCAGGAGGACGGTGCCGTCTGGCTTGCGGAGCTCCATGTTGCCTGGTACTGGGAAGGGGTTTCCAGCAGCTGCACAGTTGATACGGGGCATCGTCCCAAAGTTGAACTCCAGTTCTGAGGCCACATCTAGGATCTGGGGGATCCGGTCTGGGGAGAGGAAGGACACTTATCCTGGAGCCATCACAGGGGCAGACACATGACCGCCGAAGTGCCCTTCATCCTGTGTCATGCATCTCAGTGGAGGCACTGCCGTCTGCCCAGTCACTCACTCAAGTCTGAAAGCCAGGTCCCGTGTGAGTCCTCTAAGCCCCTCTGATCAGCCGCAGAGTCTATCTCTTGCACCCCCACCTCCTAAGATCCTTTCATACCGAAACCAGGGCCTTCACAGCCTCAGCCTCATGACTAGAACACAAGCCCTGCACAATCATTTGGGGTCTCCCGGCAGCTGGGGTCCTTTCTTAAACACAAATCTGACTACCTTGTGCCTCTTCGACAATTCCTTCCTGTCCCCATCATATTAAGTGCAAACTATTGCCTGCCATTCAAAGTCCCCAAGATGTGACCTCTTCTGACCACTCCCCAGCCCCCCCTTACTCCACTCTCCTGGTCCCCAAGCTTTTGTCCATGCTCTTTGCCCAGCCATCTCTCTTTTGTCCTTCATATTCCATCTCAGATCTCACCTCTTCCAAGAAGCCCTCTCTGACCGCCTCAGAGTGTTCAGGGCCTCCTCTGGGCTACCACTCACTCTGGGCTTCTGCTCATCTCTATACGGTTGGTACAGACTGAATGGTAAGAACTGCTCCCAGACCATGAGCTCCCTGAGGGCAGGACTTAGAGCATCAACAGGGAGATGCGTCTGGTGAAGGCTGGCTTATCTTGAAGGACCTGAGACCCCTGTGTTCATACCTGACTTCTCACAGTGCACTCCATGCCATCCGGGGGGGCAGACACAGCCACTGAAGCGGTCACAAGTGCCGCCATTCTGACACTGGCACTGGAGGCTGCAATCCGCCCCGAAATGACCAGGGGCACAGGCTGGAAACAGAAAGGGTATGTTAGAGGGGCACAGGTCAGGGGGCAACAAAGGCTCGGCTGGGGCCTGAGTAATGACAGCCTGGGTGGAGAGGGCACTGGTCCGGTGAGCAGGGGACTGTGGAGGGCCTGGTGTGCAAGTCAGGGCCAGAGTACAGGGTTCAGGCCAAGCTCGTGCCAGTTCTCTGGGTCAGGGACTGCGGAGAGTGGGTTAGTGCCTACCTTCCTGGCACTGGCTTCCTCTCCAGCCAGATCCACAAGAACAGCCGTAGGGGTCTGGGAGGCAGAAGGTGAGGCCCCGGCAGCCTGATGTACTTGGGCATTGCTCCTGGCAGCTCTGCCCAAAATGGCCCTCTCTGCAGGCTGGGAAGAAGCCATGTGGTGTAGAGGTTTCCCTGGACCCTGGGTCCGGGACCTACTTGGTACTCTCTCATCCTTCAAGCTCCATCCCCATGATTCAAGGGTCTTTCTTCCCCCAGCCAGGCATCCTTTCCTACCTAGGTCCTAGCTCCCCCTCCTCCTTACCCTTCTCGCAGCGGGTGCCAGTGAATCCAGGGGGGCATACACACTCGCCATCCTGGTCATGGCAAACACCTCCATGCAGGCAGCCTGGGCATTCCTTGGTACAGCCTGGTCCCCAGCGCCCTGGCCCACAGCCTGGAGGAATGTGCTTTCAGCAGCTGACCCTCACCCACCTGACCACTGCTGCCGAGGGGTGGGGCAGCCCTGGGGACCCACAGGGCTCCCAACCTCCCACACCAGCCCCACCCGTGCTCCTAGCCCCTAACCGCGCACGATGAGCCGAAAGAAGGCACTGCCCAGGGGGCTGGCTTCCAGGTAGGTGGCACTGTAGATGCCGCTCATTGGTGGCTGTGCATTTGGGAGCTGCAGCAGGAATCGCCCATCCTGGGCCTCATGCCAGTCCAGGGTATAGAAGTAAGATCCTGAGGGGCATAAGCAGGTCAGGGGCCTCAGTACCATGTGAGAGCTGGTGTCCCCTCCCTCTGCTCATCTCTGCTCGGGCCGAATCAGTGTGTATCATGCACTGTGATCCCACCTGGGGGAAAGCACAGAAAGTGTTTGTACCCAAAAGCCAGAAAGCTGGGGAGCATCCTCTCATTATATCCATCAGCCAGTAAAGCACAGTCCTGCTCAGTCTGTCTCCTCTCACCTCCAAAAGCGTCCTCTTCTCGCCAGGCCCACTGCCACCCGCCACCCTGGTCCCCACTTTCCATAGCCTCCTACGTGGTCGGTCTCTCTGCTTCCTGTCTCCCCCTTTCCCATCTGCCCTCTAGTCAGCAGCCAGTGTGTATTTTTCTGCAACAAAGCCCGCTGCAGCTCCCTGCTTAACCTCTTCAGTAGTTCTCCACTGCCCTCAGGGCCACACCCAATGCCCTAGCACATCATTTTCTTCACCCTTTGGATACTGCATAGCCCTCTGGCCCCATACCTCTCCACAGCCTGCCTTCCTCCTAACATTCCTGAATTCCTGAACTGCTGGTTTCTCTTCCTGCCTTTGCTTTCCCTCCTTCTTTGTCTGGCCAATTCCCATTCCTTCTTTAGGGCACAGTTCAGGTGTTACCTACTCTGGGATTTCTCTCAGGAGCTCTCCCTCCAGGACCTGCAGACTCTAATATTAGACAATTGTGCCTGCCCCATGCCCTGCTTGGCTCTTTGCTTAGGACTGAATGGAGACTCTGGGGAGCCCAGGTCTACCTGACTATCCACATCACTTCAGAGGGCTTGGAGCTCAGGAGGCAAACCCCTTGACCTCAGGAGTCCAGGGACCCAAAAGGCAGTCAAAAGGCTGTGGGTCTGAGGGTCTCTGGGACCGTAGGGGAAAACAGCTTCCTCCCTGGGATGGCTGAGCTCCCCAGGTGTGGCCAGGCCCCAGCACACATCTGGACAGATCTAGACTGTCCCTGTACTAGGACTTGGTTACCAGTTCTCTCCTTCCTCATGGGGCTGCTGCTCCCGCTATCTGGGCTCTGTACCTGCTAGCTCCTAGGGGAGAGTCATAGGGGAGGGCTTAACATAATGCTAATTTGGGGGTGACAGGGGAGTAGGCAGGTGACCATGATGCCACCCGTCCTCTGGGTGCTGGAGGACAGCTCGGACCTAGAGGTGGATGCAGGTGCTTTCATGGACCTGGTCCAGGACATATGGGGGCCCTGGAGATTGGCCAGGGGGGTAACAGGTATATGGGAATGACCGGTAGGTAAGGGGTGGCCATGGAGGTGTTGGGGTGTCAGATCTATGGGTTTACCTGCCCGACCAGCTCAAATGCTCCCCTTACCGTTGCTCTTCCAGATCACGTCTGTCTGCTTCTCCTTGAGCACACGTGCGGAAAGCACAGCCGTGTCCCCTTTGTTCACCGTGTGTGTGACTTTGTCGGGGAGCAGCTGGGCTGCGGGGTGGATGGAGGGTGCGGTCAGAGGTCAAGGGCAGCCCCTCCTCTCCCTCCTGACAGGGGGCCAGACTCACCCCCAGGGCTGTTGTGCACGTAAAGGACGCTGGTGCGTCGGGCCCCGGAGCCGCCCACGCAGGAGAAGACGCCCACCAGGTCGGAGGGCTTGGAGAAGCCGCGCAGCGTGATCCGCTGCGAGCCGTTGCGGGCCAGCTGCGGCGGGGGCCGGGGCCGGGGCGTGCGCACGATGCGGTCGTCCTTCTCCAGCAGCAAGGCCTGGCCCCAGGCATCCGAGCCCCTGCCAGCGCCGACCTCCCCAGACACACAGGTCAGGTAGAACCGGTGCGGCTCCAAGCGGCGCAGGTCGGCCAGCAGCGTCAGGTCCACTGCTGCACCTGGGAAGGGACAGCAGTCCTGGGATCTGACGGGGTCCCCAGCCTCCCTCCCTCCCCCTCTTCCCCACCTTCAGGCTCTGCACTTGAGCAGGCATTTCCGTCCCCAGCCCTTCCTGACCCTTCCGAGTGCACTGACCCCTTTCCCTTCAGCCTCTTCATCCTAAAAGAGCAAAAACAAAAACAAAAAAGCCCCCTCCTTTCTCTGGCCAGATGGCTTCCCTTTGCAGCCCAGCTTTGGCAAGAATGATCTAGGCCCCCTGTCTCCCTTTCCTTTGTATTCCCTGTCAGTCCCCCTTTCCTGACCTGTCTCTCAAATGGCTCTGCCAAGGGAGCTGCTCTCCCTGCCCCCCACTACACTCTCCCTGCCCCCCACTAGGAATGTGCAGGCTGGGAGAGCCAAGGAGAATCGAGTGCTGGCAGAAATCTAGACGTGTTTGCAGTGCTGGGATTTAAGGCCGGAAAGGCTGGGTTCTGCAGCCAGGTGGTTGTGGGACAGAAAGGAAGAGAACTGTGGGCCCAGCAAAAAGCCAGAGAGAGAGAGGCCAGGCCTGGGCAGGCACCGGCCAACGTGCAGAGACACAGGTGGGCCGCAGGTCTTTGTCTTCCATAGAACTCCTGGCCTTGCTGGAGAACAGACATGGACACACCTGTCAAATGCAGGGCGCCTTGCAGGGAAGCACAGACGATGGGTGCCTGACCCATTGCAGGGGATGAAGAGATGCCTTCTGGGAGATGGAGACCTCCCTGGAGGGTCTTAAAGCTGAGCAGGAGGACATAGAAGGGTGAGGAGAATAGCGAGGGGAGAGGTCAGTGGTAAGAAAGGGTATTCTAGGCAGAGGGCACAGCCTGAGTAAAGACATGGCATGAAAAATATTATAGTGCAGATAGGGCAATGTCCAAATTCAGTGCGGCTGGGGCATGCACTGTAAGGCAGGGAGTGGGAGAAACCAAGTAGAGCCAGAGTCCAGGCCTGACTATGTGGAGCCCAGACTCCTCAGCCCCATGACCCCATACCTTTCCGAGCCCCTCCTTCTCTGTCCCTGCCTGCTAACTGCCAAGTAATTAGTTTAAATGCCTCTTAGCTTACCCACTAATATTCTTCCTAAGTCTACCAGGGGTAAATGAAGCTAGCATTTGATGACCGCCTGCCATGTGCCAAGCATCTGATTTCCAAGGAATCCTCACACCCTTCAGTGAAGTTGCTGTCTTTCCATTTACAGAGGAGGGTGATCATTATTCTACAGGCTTCCTTGAGCAGCTCATTCTTTGTTATTGTTGTTGTTGTTGTTTTTAATATATGTTTATTGATTTCAGAGAGGAAGGGAGAGGGAGAGAGAGAGATAGAAACATCAATGATGAGAGAGAATCACTGATAGGCTGCCTCCTGCACACCCCCCACTGGGGATTGAGCCCGCAACCTGGGCATGTGTCCTTGACCGGAATCAAATCTGGGACCTTTCAGTCTGTAGGTTGACGCTCTATCCCCTGAGCCAAACTGGCTAGGGCAGTTCTCTCTTTTTTTGGCTTTAATGTCACCTCTGAGTCAATAACCCTGGGACAGCCTCTCAGCTTGGGCTTGCTTGTCCATCAGCCTTTCTCAAACCTGCGTCTTCTTCTTTTTTTAAAAAATATATATGTATATTTTTAATCCTCACCCGAGGAGATTACATATATTATATATAATTGATTTGAGAAAGAGAGGAAGGGAGGGAGCGAGGGAGGGGAGAGAGAGAGAGAGAGAGAGAGAGAGAGAGAGAGAGAGAGAGAGAAACATCAATGTGAGAGAGAAACATTGATCGGTTAACTCCTGTATGTGCCCCAACTAGGGATATAACCTGAAACCTAGGTATGTGCCCTGACCAGGAATCAAACCCGCAACCTTCTGGAGTCCAAGGTGACCCTCCAACTGAGCTACCCAGCCAGGGCAAACCTGCCTCTTTTCAGTGCTCCCTGACTCAGCGGATGGCACCAGCCACCTGAGACACACACTTCGGAGTCATCTTATACTCCTACTGTCATAATAATTAATGTTTATTGGAGGTCAATTGTACGCCAGGCACTTTACTTATGTTCTCTCATTTTATCATACTAACTATCTGGGGAGGTAGGTGTTATTACCCCCAATTTTATAGCCAGGGAAGGAAGACTTAGAGAAGTACTCGCCCAAGGTCATAATGTTAGTAACTGGCAGAACCAGGTTGTCTGACTGTCAAGTCCACACCTTTAAGCATTATACTGTCTGCCCTAATCAGTCACAAAATTCTGCAAATCCTGTCTCCTCAAAGCCTCTTGACTTTATCCCCATCTCCAAGCCCCTCCTTGCTTACCCCTCACCCTTATTCACCTTGACAATCCCAACAGCTACACCCCTATTTTCTCAACACATCCTCCAAAAGTGATCCAGCTAAGACCTTGTGTCTCTCTAGCCTACCACCTTCCGTGGCCCCTATTGCCCTCAGGACAAAGTGCAAGCTCTTGAGCCCCTTGCTGCTCACATGCTGCTCCTCCGGCTGTGTTCCCTTTAGGAACCTCCTCTCCCAGGGCTTCCATGCCTCTAAGACTTGCATCTATTGCTGGCTGCCTGGAGTGAAGACCGCTGGTCTCAGTTAAGTCTTTCATGACCCCCTTTTTATCTATTGCCCAAGGCAGAGTAAGCGCTATTCTGGAGCTCCTTATGCCTATGTGTTTAGCCCCCACTAGACTGTGAACCACTCACAGACAGCCTGCGCGTTCTTTGGCCAGCACACTGAAGGAATCAGCTACCGCTTATTCAGAACCCCCTGCCAAGTGCCACACATTGTGCCAATCGCTCTGTGTAAATTACTTCATTTAAACCCCATAACAGCCATAGGAGGTCAGCATCAGTTAATCACTGCGCAGCTCTGGAGGCTGCCCACCACTTAGCACAGCCCCTGGAATATTGTTTGTTTCTTGATGAATGTTTGTCAAGTGAATAATCAAATGAATGCAACACAAGGACCATATGATCACTCACTGAAAACTTTGTAGGCCCTGCTGTTCCCCACTGATCTCATGATCCAACACAGTTAATGGCCCTTCCCCTCCCCTCCCCTCCCCTCCCCTCCCCTCCCATCCCTTCCCATCCCGTCAATTCTCATCCGCTAATTTAGCCCCAGGATGCAGTGATTCCTAGGGCCTGATCGCATTATCTAGGTTTTCCGGGCCTCAATCCACTTTCTAATTGATTACAAGATGGATGAAACTTGCGGCCGTGATGATAGAGTTTACTGGGAGATAATCAGGACATTGGGGGACTGGGATGAATCAATGAGAAAACTTACCAAAAAGAGAAGCAGGAAGACGATCGAACGAAGCTAAGGGACACAACCATAACATATCCTGAAGCTG
>NW_005871085.1:578112-669777 GCF_000147115.1 Myotis lucifugus
AGCCAGACCATACTCTGGAGGCTGACCAGGCCACCAGGACAATGCTGGGCCCACGGTCAGTGACTCTGGGTCTGGCTGCTCAGCCTGTGCTAGTCAGTGAGTGTTGGTGCTGGGGAGGAAGAGGAAATGAGATGGCTTGGGTGGGAGGGGTGGCCCGGGGGAGGGGTGGGAAGGACTTATCCTTCTTCAGGGCCCCTAGGCCCCCCAATATGATCTCCACAGGCTGGGGATGGGTGTGGCCTAGAAGGCCCAGGATTGGGGTCTAGAGGTGGGGGGAGGGTTGTGGTAAAGACAGACCTGGAGACTGTTCTTTGGGCCGATTTTTCCATCCCCTCTTCTCCTCTCAGTCCTTAGTCTTGCCAGCACACAGGAGGCAGGAAAGGGAGGAAGCCAGTGGCTTCCGCCTATTGAAGAGGGATGGGGGGAGGATATTGTTCTGGGGTCTCCCCTCCCACTCAGCACACACACACACACACATACACACACACACACACACACAGTACAACCCAATGATTCCTCATGTGTCCCAGGACACAGTTACATGGATGTCCTATAGAGCAGTTCACGTATGTAACACAAGGATCTTTGTGGGTCCATGAATGTATGTGCTCAGGGGAACAAAAGAACTCACACTAGGACAAAAAGGACCTTCGATTCTATCTTGTGTAACTCTCATTTTACAGATGGGAAACTGAGGCCTGCAGTGCTTGAGGGTACTCTGAAGGTTATGGCAAGCTGGACTTGAACTTCTGACTTAGTCGCTCCTCCCTAGCATGCATTAAGCAGACCCTGAGAGTCTTGCATTTATAGTCCTCAGCTGAAGCCACTAACAGAGGCTTCACTCTTTGCCTGATGTCATTGGTTTTACAGCAAACCCTGCCTGTCCCTGAGCACTGGGGCCGCAGAAGTCTTCCCTGGGAGTGCACACACTCTTGAGGGCTGACAACAGCCTGGGGCAGTCCCAGCCCCTTGGCAAATCCCCATGGATCTTGCCTTTGCTGTGCCCCCTCATCTCTCATTGCCCTGGCACCACTGCTTCACCTGGCACCACCACTGGCAATTTCCAGAACAGACCATGACCTGCAGGTGTGGAAGGTGTGGAATGCCTGCAGGGTGTGTGTGTGTGTGTGTGTGTGCGTGTGTGTGCAGGGAGCAGAGTGAGAGGTCTTGGAGTCATCAGATGCCTGGGGCTTGCTGGTGAGATTTATGGCCCCTCTGGCCTGGAATGGGTGGTTGGGGCGGGGATGAGACCTAGTTCCAGCTTAGGTGACTTGGGTCTGAAAGTCCAAACCCTTGCTCTGGCGCTGGAACATCTTCCCAGAGTCTGTTCTTGGGTGAAAACTGGACTTTCGTTTGCACCTGTCAGGTTCCAAATCACTGTCCTGGAAAAGCTGAGTCCCTACAGGGGGTTGAGCTGGCTTAGTCCTGGGGCTCTTCTGAAAATCCCGAAAAGACCCAGGAGAAGCTTTGACTCCTGGTGTAGCATGAAAAAGGACCAGAGAAGACCCCTACTCTATAGGCCTACAGACACCCCTTTCCTGGGTCTGTGGGGAATAGGGATGGGAAGTGTGGTTGATGCCTTAGACTTTAGCTCGTCTTGGTGCCAAGATCTTTGAATTTGGCATGAGAACAGAGCAGGGAATTGCTGGGGCAGTTTTTCTGGCAGGGTTGTAGGTGGAGTACACTTTTGTGGAACTTTCTCCTTGGTTCTGGTGGGTCTGATGTTATTTTGTAAAAGTAAAGAGAGCACTTGGGCAACATCTCTTCTTGAAAATGACAGATCCTTCAGCCCTGGCTGGGTAGCTCAGTTGATTAGAGCATCATCCCAATAACCAAGGTGGGTTGTTGTGTACACATCCACCATTGCAATGGGAATACTTAAACCATAATGCACTCAACAAAGGAGTACCTAAATATATAAGCAAATCTTGATGGACATAAAGGGAGAAAGCAACAGTAATACCATCATAATAGGGGATTTTAACACCCCATTGACATCCATGGCTAGACCTTCTAGACAGAAAATCAACAAGGAAAGAGCGGCCTCAATGACACACTAGATCAGGTGGACTTAATTGATATCTTCAGAGCATTTCACCCCACAGCATCAGAATATACATTCTTTCAGTGCACATGGAAAATTTTCTAGGCTAGACCACATGTTAGGACACAAAACAAGTCTCAATAAATTTAAGAAGATTGAAATTATATCAAGCATCTTCTCTGACCATAATGGTATGAAACTAAAATCAATCACAAGAAAAAAACCTGAAAAACACACAAAGACATGGAAGCTAAATGACATGTTACTAAACAATGAATAGGTTAACAATGAGATCAAGGAAGAAATCAAAAGCTACCTTGAAACAAATGAAAATGAGAACACAACCACCCCAAAATCTATGGGATACAGTGAAAGCAGTCCTATGAGGGAAATTTATAACATTACTGGCCTACCTCAAGAAACAAGAAAAATCTCAAATAAACAATCTAACTTTACACTTAAAGGAACTAGAAAAAGCACAACAAACAAAGCCCCAAATTAGTAGGAGAAAGGAAATAATAAAAGATCAGAGTAGAAATAAATGAAATAGAGTCTAAAAAACCCCCACAATACAAAAGATCAATAAAACCAAGAGCTGATTCTTTGAAAAGATAAACAAGATTGACAAACCTTTAATCACATTCATCAAGAAAAAAAGGAAGATGACCCAAATAAATAAAATCAGAAATGAAAAAGGAGAAGTAAAAACTGATTCCACAGATACACAAGGGATTGTAAGAAAATATTATGAACAACTATATGCCAACAAATTGGACATATCCCACCAATGTAGGTTTGTTGTTGTTTGTCTGTTTGTTCTTTAGCACTTCCTTACTTCCTGGCACTAACAAGATACTCCAGGCTCATCTTGTATCCTTCCTGTTCAATCCTAGAATCAGCTGTCTCTGTAAGAAGCTCTGGTTTCTTTTGAAAATGACATTAGAACCCAAAAGTAGAGTGCCAGGTCTGCTCATTAACACTCGTATGTCATTGCTTCTAGGCCCTCTTAGCTGACAGAGAAGGAAATATATATGTTTATACCAATGTGTGAACATACACACATCTATAAATATTTTTTATTTAGCAATTTACATTAAGCTAAGCATGAGTTCATAAGGATGTCTCCAACTCTAATTCATTACCACATGGGTCAGGGGCAATGTTTTTTTTGTTGTTGTTGTTGTTAATCCTCACCCAAAAAATATATATTTTTTCCATTTATTTTTAGAAAGAGTGGAAGGGAGGAGGAGAGACACAAAGAGAGAAACATTGATATTGATTGGTTGCCTCCTGCACGTGTCCCTTGCTTCCCACACGTGTCCCTACCAAGTCTGCAACCGAGGTACGAGCCCTTGATCAGAATCAAACCCAAGACCCCTCATTCCACAGGCCAATGCTCTATCCACTGAGCCAAAGCATCTAGGGCAGGGGCAGTGTTTTGTTTTGTTTTATCTCAGAACCAACCTCTCCCCACCAAAAACAATGTCCATTCCTATTGTTTGTTTGTTTTTAAAGCATATTTTCAGAAATGAATCACATCTAATCGTGAGAACTTATTCATAATTAGACCGAATGTGCTTTTTGAAAATAAAAAAGGTTACTTTTTTAATGCCAAAAGTAAATGAAAAAAAAGTTAACACATGATTATCAGTGAATTCACCTCAAGGATCAGATTTATAAAAAGCTACTCGAAAGAGAAGAGTTTTCTTCGGTCAGAATAGCCAGGAAAACTCTGAAATAGATTAACGAAGCCCTATCAGAAAGCAAAATATGGCAGATTGTATTTTTCCAAATTGGCCACAACAGTCTGTTCTGTGCCACATGTTTTTCTTACAACGTGACCTTGACATTTGTCCCACTGAGAGGATTTGGATGGCACTGACTAGTCATCAGATGAATGCAGAGGATGTGATGCTGTGTGGGTCAGAAAGGTGAGGCGGCTTCTAGTTTGTTCTTGGAAGCACTTGCAATGGAACTCTGAGCTGCCACGTACACAGTCCAACTTTGCTGAAGCCACCGTGCTGAGAGGAAGTCCAAACTCGCTCATACAGAGAGACTGCAGTGAGAAATATTGAAGCTACGTGAGGAGAAAGAGAATCTCCCCACCAAGAGTTTCCTGAATTCCTGACTTATGGAGACGGTGAGATATAATAAAACAATTGTTGTTTTAAATGACTAAGCTTTGGGTGATTTATTTCACACCAATATTTGCTGGAACATAAAACATATTATATGTAAAGTCTCAATAATTAAAGCAATGTGGTACTGGCAGTGAAATAGACCAATGGAAGAGAAAAACCAGAAATGGACCTAAATGCACATAGGAATTTTAGCATACATAAAAAGTGGCATTTCAAATCAGCAGGAAAAGTTGGTCTTTTTGATAAATGATGTTGCAACAACTGGTACCTGTCTGTAAAAAATAAAGTTGGATCTACATTTTACATCATGTATATTAAGATAAACTCCAAATGGGTCTAAGATTTAAACCAAAAAATCAAACCCACAAAAGAACTAGAAGAAAACATCAGTGAATTTCCTTATAACTTTGGGATGGGTAACCTCTCTAAGCCTCAAAATCCACAGACCTTAAAAGAAAAGATTAATGAAATTTACGGCATATATAAAAAGCCCTAAAAGGCAAAAATAAGAGACAAATGTCAAAAATATTTATAACTCATATTATAGATTAGGAATCAATAAAAACATAAAATCCAATGGGCAAAGATTATGGAAAAGATAACATGTTAGCACATAGTCTTGCAGAAATAGTGGTGGAATTGAGACCCATTTGGGTGAAATTGTTATGCAAATTATTCACACACACACACACACACAGGCGAAATTTAAGGCTGGGTTGACTTAGGGCAGGGGTTCTCAGCCTGTGGGTCGCAACCCCTTTGGGGGTAGAATGACCCTTTCACAGGGGTCGCCTAAGACCATTGGAAAACACATATATAATTACATATTGTTTTTGTGATTAATCACTATGCTTTAATTATGTTCAATTTGTAACAATGAAATTATGTCACCCCAACATGAGGAACTGTATTAAAGGGTCGCGGCATTAGGAAGGTTGAGAACCACTGACTTAGGGGAAGACAAGTAAGCTCTCCAAGTTGCCCCTCAAAATTGACATCAAGGCCACCTGAAAAGAGTGTCAAATGGGTCCTCTTCTAAGTAGCAGGGACTCCCTCCATGGAAGCCTATCAGACAAGGGTAGACTACCTGGGTGTCCATGCAGTTATTTCTCAAACGAAGTGAGAATCCCATCTTTGCTTTTTGGATTTAAGTCATGCTATTATATATAAACTGTGTAAGGCCAGTATGTGAAGTTGAATGCTGCTTTGTTTTCCTTGGTGATTTTAAAGGAAATGGGTAGTTCCAATATGCCTCCCCTCCCCCATTACATTCCTATGTTCTCCTAAAGCATGCCCTTGTGTCTTGGCTCCTAGAATATTCTGAAAAGCATTTAAGATATTTCTTTGTTATGTGCAACCCCAGATGTGGGTATCTTTATATATTTCATAAATGCTTTAACTCTCTACTGTTTGTCACAATTTCTTTGTGAAGAAATAAGTGAAATGTTGCCCAAACAACATTACAAAGTTTTCTTTTGGTTGGAATAAGCAACATGTTATTGAAATAAAATAAGCAAAAATTCCTAAGTCCTGTCTTTGCCTGAAATTGACTTTACCAATAAATAATTGTTCATGTTGATCAGCAAAGGAAAATAAAAGAAAAAGTAATACTTTTCCCTTTATTTATTTATTTTTTTGGTTAATAGTTGGTAACAATGGTACTTTCACTTAACTCCAGTAGCAACTAAAGCCATATGTGAATTCAAAACAGTTTTTGCTGTTCTTCCAGGAAATACTTCTATAGTGAGAGGAAGTTGTCAACAGATGCTGTTGGAACACAGGCTGCAGCTCTGTTCCTGAAGTTAGCAGGTGAGCCTGTGTATTTTCACTCTGGGCTGAAAAGATGTGCCAGGTGTTTATGACAAGCTGTAATGAAGACTGTAGATTACTACTTGGAATCCCTGCGTCCTTTTTCCTTGTTGAAAAAAGAAAACTTCTGAAAACAAGCCCTATTTAAAGGAAGCCCCAGTTAATCCAACAAAGCTTGGAATAAATTCCCTTTTGTACAAACTGTTTGACAAAGACCATTTGGCCCCAAGGAACCCATTGAGGCCAGAAGCTGGAATCAACACCTCACAGAGGGCTCAGACAGTTCAAAGCTAGGACCTACTTAAAACATAGCAGACTTTTACTGACCTTGATCAGAATGAAACATACCTAATAATGTCAGCAGAGGTCTTTTGAAGAACACCAGCCCACCTCAGTTGCCATGAATAACAGTAATGGAACATTTGCAGGTGCCAGGAACAGTTACTGATGCCGCCTCATGGACTCTGCTTGTTGAGGTAGGTTTCATTATTATTCTCCTCATCTTACGGATGAAGACATTGGTGCTTTCTAAGGTTCGTTAAGTGGTGGAGCTCAACTCTGACCCCAGGCCTGCTGGTCTGACCTAGACAAGCAGGTTAAAAGTCTCTGCGGGCATTTATAGGAGGCTGCTATGAGTGTAATCCCCCAAACTCTTAAAAATGATTTCAAAAAGCCAATCGGTATGTACTTAGAAAGCACTAGAGATTTTATTCTGGAAAAATAATAAGCTCAACTCTGTGCTGTGTTATGATCGCGCGGGGCCCCTTTAAAAGGCAAAGATGGACCAGCAGAGACGGGCAGGCACCAATTTTCAGGGTGTCTTGCCTTTAAGGTACACCAGGTCCTTGCTTCACCCCAGATCACTCTGAAATCCTAGAACCAATAGCCTACGACACAAATGACTCATTGTTTTTCTGCTTCAAACCACAGCAAGCCTACTTAGAATACAAAGCACATTTTATGAGAGAAAGCTGCCACCCCAGGCCACAGCCACACATTCCCGCAGCATCCACCGCCTGGGTGAATCACAGGATTGCTTCCCGGTTGGCCAATCTCACTTTAAATGTTGTTTGAGGATAAAAGCTAGCGATAGCGACAGCACAATAAACCTCATGACTCATTCGACCCAACTCCCACCCTTTCTGCCTGAAGACATATTAGGGTTTTGCCATTTCCATTCTTGCCTCCACCCTGATGAAGGGGTGCTGGTGCAACAAGATGAGGGAGTGGGCTTCTGGGCCCCATGGAGAGAGACATGTCTCCTTCCAGGCTTACATAGTGCCTGCCACCAGAGGAACCGCCCCAAACTCTAGGGATTGCAGGTGGGCAAGGACGTTTCCGATTCCCATAAGGAAGCAGGAATGTGGGAGAGATGACTATTCCTATTGTGTGGGGAGGCAGGTCGGGGAGGGGGCACCATGACGGGGACGCGCTGTCAGCCACCTCTGGCCATTTGCCTGGCATGACATCCCTCTGGTGAGGGTGTGGTCGTTCCCTGCCAGGTCTGCTGAGCTCTGTTCTCCTAGACCCAGTTACCCCAGAGATAACTGAACAAGGAGGGGGCACAGACTGCTACCTCATTACACTGGGTGCGTCTGATGTCTAATTACATATCCAAGGTGGCAAGATGGAGCTGGTGGCTTGGGACGAAGTTGTCCCGTGAACCTGGATGCTGGATCTGATGTGGTAACCATTTGAGGTAATTATACTGCAGTTTCAGGGTGGTGTGTTTGGGGATGTAAGAGGCTTGGTGAGCTCTCCCTCAGGGCTTCATGGAATACCTGACAGACTCGTCCACCTTGAGGAAGTGAGCAAACCCTAGAAGCTGCAATATCAAGGCATTTCCTTAGTCTCAGGCCTGGGTCTGGGAAACTCCTCTGGGGATATAACCTTTGAGCCTACCTTAGCGCAAGCATGTCAAACACGAAGGCTAACACGGGCCCTAGCCGGTTTGGCTCAGTGGATAGTGTCGGCCTGCCCACTGAAGGGTCCCAGGTTGGATCCCGGGAAAGGGCACGTGCCCAGGTTGCGGGCTTGATCCCCAGTAGGGGAGCGTGCAGGAGGCAACCGATCAATGATTCTCTCATTATTGATGTTTCTATCTCTCTCTCCCTCTCTGAAATCAATAAAAAATATTTAAAAAAAAAGGCTAACACGGGCCAAATAAACAAGGTTTAAGTTTATGTGGGCTGCAAAAAAACAAAAGCTTCAATTTTCATAGAAATGTAGGTTTATTTCGAGAGACGGGCTGAATACAAAGGGCTGAAATAAATGAGTAATCATTAACATAAAATAATAGAACATTTTAATAAAAATTAATATTTTTTCTTGAACATTAACTTACCAGACACTGAATAACTGCACAAATTAATAAGCGTAATGCAAATAAACCTATTTTTCTTGTTTTCCAAAAGCGAAATATTTCCTGTTGCACATACCAAACAAGTCAGTCCAAGACTAATGACGTGGCAATCGGCTGCTAAAATATTCACGGCTAGTATTAGTGGAGAGAAATGGTGCGCCTGCGCATAAGGTGCGTAAGGGAAATGAATGCAACACGATTATAGTAATCAGTCATTAGCGAACGTTGTAGTTCGTTATGAATAATTATGTATAATTGGATATTGTAAAAATTAAGTTACGGAATTTTTATTAAAACGTTTCTTACATACGGTTATATTGGCTGGGCTGCAAAAATATTCGTTGTGGGCCCCATGTTTTCATCAAGCTTCAAGCCCAGTCCCCGCTGAATGCTGGGGACTCCACATCATCAGTGGCAGAGCAGGAGTGGGGAAAGGCCAGCCTCCGGGGAGGGAGGGGCTGAACTGCTGGGTGTCCTAGGCAGGTGCTGACTCTATAGCCAGGAGGCTGGGAGTGGCTGGAAATGGAAACGGGCAGGTCCCTTCAGAGGTTGCAAAGAAGAAGGGGTCCTCTATCTAGTCAAAGGAGCACCTGTTTACAATAGAAGAGAGGTTCCTGCACTCAGAGTGCAAAGGGTTAACACCAGTTCTTAAGCTGGAGGGAGCAAGTGAGCCCCCTGGAAATCTAACCATTCAGCAGACAAGTTTTTATTGGGCACCTACTACATGCCAGGCCTGTGAGCATATTTGTGACTGGATGTACATGTGCATTTCCCTGGTCCCATCAGCTTCTCAAAAGGGAACGACAATATCCCTAAGGCGAAGACCCGGGTCCAGTCCGCAGCAGGGAGGGGTTGGGTCAGATGGAGGAGGAAGTGCGTGCGAGGTGGGGAACCCAGACACCCCCTTCTTTTTCTTGCTCACCATTCATTTCCTTTGGGAAATATAATCAAATCTTTGAAAGGCAGAGGTAGCTTCTGTCACTCCAAATGATTGTGAGGAATCAAACATCTTGATGGCAAATCTTACTCATGGGAGCTGCTAAGAAAGAAATTCTGAGATGTTCTAAAACAATTCACAGTGGCCAGAGATCAAGAGAAAGAGAAGGTACTATTAATCTATTAATGGCTGCAGGCCAGCTAACAAAAGACTTCTCACATTCCTGTGTTGCCTGTTGGAATTTTGGATTAATTTCCAGGTGGCTATTTCCCAAGATTATTTTAGTTAGGCCCCATCTCACTCCAGGCGCGCATCCCCCCTTCCCAGCCCTCCACCCCTGCCCGCCTGTTTACAAAAGGGCTTTCGGACTGCTGCCCCAGCTAACCTAGAGGTGTGGACATTTCTTTATGAGGACTCAGCTATCCCGAAGCTGGCCCTATTTACCTGCCCCCACCCCTTCGCCTATAGCTCAGGTAACTTGACAGGTACACCTGTCTTCTCCCTTCCACCCACTTGATGTATAAAAGGCTTGCACAACTCTGGGATGGGGGACGGACGTAGCCATGCTGTTGGTGGTTTAGACTCCATGCCTAAGATCCATCTTGGACTAGCAATTTTGGCTCGGGAAAACTTTTCTTACAAAAGACTTTCAGCCGTGGAAGTTAAACATTTTTAGTTTAACAGAGCAAAGGGATGTAGTTGGGATATATAACTGGAAAGATGCTGGACCTAGAGTCAGAAGACCTGGATTCGAATACTGACTCTGCCATTTTTCAGTAGAGCCATTAACATGTTATCATGAGACCTCTGATGCAGAAGGTTGAGTTAATCACACGCTTCAGATAACAGGAAGACCCCGATAGGTCTGTAGGCTCCACCTCAGAACCACTCCATGGTTCATATCTCTGGGCTTGTCTTTATCAAGAATTGCATCTCCTGGAAACCTCCATTTCCTTATACCACCATCTGCTCATCACTTCATACTTTTTCAACTTCCTCTATTCCACCAGCAATTTCTCCTAAAATCCATTGATCCTACCACTTTTTCAGGGTTCCTCACACCTCCCCACCCTGTCCTCACTTCCCTCTTTACTGGGCCCAGATTTCATGGGCCATCATGGCAACTACTTGCTTGCCTACAAATCCCCACCCTCTCTCCATCTTCTCCCCACCTGTACTTGGAGTGGCTAGAAAACAAAGACACTTAATCACCCTAACTGACCGCTCACCCCAAGGTGCTACCTGGTGAGCCTATCACATGCTGGCAGGCTCTGGATGACCAATTCACACCTTCTCTTTCTCTTTGAACCCTGGAACCACTGTACTCTCAGCTGATGACATTGCTTCCTATTTCCCTGGAAAAACAGAAGCCCTGGGAAGAAAACTTCCTAAGGCTCCCATCATTTCACCTGTATGCTCAGCCTTCCTCAGAGGGACTCTCCCTGCTCCTGCCCAAGGTCAACCCTCCACCAGAGCACTTGACCCCATCCCCCTTGATGCCTTCAGGACTTCACACCCTTCTCTCTCATCCTTCTGCATCATCAATTTCCTCTCTCTCCTGGATTATTCTGGCCAGCCTACACACATGGTGTAACAGCTCCTAGCCTAAAAAAATATCCTCCATGATTGCACCCCCACCTCTAGTAACAGCACCACTTCTCTGTTCCTTTAAAAATTTATTTATTTGAGAGAGAGAGAGAGAGAGAGAAAGAGAGAGAGAGAGAGAGAGAGAAGGGGGAGAGAGAAAGAGAGAGAGAAAGAGAGAGAGAAACATCGATTTGTTGTTCTACTTATATATGCATTCATTGGTTGATTCTTGTATGTGCCTGACTAGGAATCAAAGCTGCAACCTTGGTGTTGTCCTGATACTGAGCTACCCAACCAGGACTTCTCTGATCCTTTTATAGCAAAATTCTTTGAAGAAGCGGTCACCACTTCCTCTGCTCCCATACTTGGTGCATTGCTCCAGTCAGGCATTCGTCCCCAACACTAGTGAAACTGCTCTGACCAAAGTCACCAGTGACCTCTACCTGGCCAATTTCAAAGTCAGATCTCAATCTGTATCTCAGTTGACTTATCACCCGCATTTGACGTAACTGCCAAGCTCTTGCCCTTGAAATACTTTCTTCTCTGGTCTCCAGGACACTCTCTCACATGTCTGCCTCCCACCATGCTGCTGGCCATGCCTCAGTCTCCTTTCCTGCTTCTCCTCAGCCCCTCTCCCCGTCCTGCTGTGCTCTAGAAGTCAGCCCTCAGCCTTCTCTCTTGACACCTAGATAACTGGCTTTAAAAATCATCCACATTTTGCTGCTGCCCACATTTTTTATTTCTAGCCTTTATCTCCCCCTGCATTCTGGCCAAATTTATGCTACTGCCTACTTAGGATGCTACCTGGATATCTCACAGGCATCTCCCATCTAACATGTCCCAAACTGAGGTCCTGGTTGCCCTCCCAAACCTCTCCTTTCTGGAGTCTTTCCACTTGAGTGAAGGACATCTCTATCCTACCAGCTGCTCAGGACAAAACTTTGGAGTTCTTCGCGGCCCCTTTTTCTCAAACCTGCATCCAGTCAGCAAATCACATAGGCTTCACCTTCAAAATATATCTAGGACCTGAGCACTTCTCCCCATTTCTACCTGAGCACCCTGAGGCCACAGCCCCTCTCTCCTGGATGATAGCAACAGCTTCCTAACTGGCCTCCCTGCTTCTACCCTGGCTCCTCTAATCCATTCTTTACACAGAAGCCGGAGGATAGTCCCTCAGTCCTCTGCTTAGATCATCAGTGGTTTCCCATCTCATGGAGGGAAGGACGTGATGAGGCCCCACATGAGCTGACAGCCGCCCAGGGCGACTCCTCCCATGTCTCCCCACTTACTGTGCTCCATCCAGCTGGGCTCCTGACGTTGCTTGAACAAGCCAGCCCTGCTCCTGCTGTCAGTCTTTGTCAGGGCTGTTTCCTCTTCCTGGAATGCTCTTCCCCTAGATGAGCATGGTTGCTGTTTCCCTATTATTCAGATCTCAGCTCAAACATCCCCTTTCAGTGAGTCCCCCCTTTTTCCTGACTAATGGAAAGTAACAGCCCCCTCCACGGCTCCCTATCACCTGAAGCTATTGTATTTTTTCATAGCCGTCACCCTGATCTGAAATGATCTTATCTATTTCTTGTGTATTGTCTGTCTTCCCCGCCAGAATGAAAGCTGTATGGTGGCAGGAGCTCTGTCCCCAGCATCTAGCACAGTGCCTACTACAAGGTTGTCAGGGCCGCTATGGGAGGTGGTAAAGGTTGTTCACTGAACCGAGCTCTGGCTGAGGGGCTAGTGGTGCTGATATCCAGCCTGCTCTCTGCTCTCCATGCTGTGGGGGACCCAACAGGTCGTCCTCTGCTATATTCTAATGTGTGTCTATGGGCTGGCTGTGGCTCTGTGATGGGTGATCAATACATACTCATTAAACAAGTGACTGACTGACGGATGTGCAGACCTTTCTGTGCTTTATTCTGTGGAACGTCTTGCTAATTCCCTTCTTATGGCTGTGTTTCTTCATCTATTATCGGGCTAATTAATATCTAATAGTGTAGTTATGAGGATTAAATGAAATAGTTCAGTAAAAAAGCTGGCACAGGTATGATTTCATTTGTAGGAAATATCCAGAGCAGGCAAATCCATAGAGAGAGAAGGCAGATTTTTGTAGTTGCTGGAGCCTGGAGTACAGGGGAAATGAGTGAGTGCTTAATGGGTAGAGGGTATCCTTTGGTGTGACAAAAATATTTTAGAACTAGATACAGTGATGGTTGTACAACCTTTTGAATATAATTAGTGCCACTAAACTGTGTACTAAAATGGTGAAATTTTTGTGATGTGAATTAGGTTATGTTATATGAATGCCTCAATTTTAAAAACAAATAAAACAGCACAGGTGTTCAATGAATACCTTTTGAATCCTATGATTTCCTTGCTTCAAAATCAAAGCAAAACCCCCAAACTTCCTGACTCCTCACTGTCCCATCATGGGTAGTATTCACTTTCCTCTTATTCACTTATTTCAGAAGGATTTATTGTTGCCGTTTTAGATGTTGGGGACTTGAAGGGGAATGAGACAGATGCAGACCCAACCCCAGAGTTTCCAGACTCACAAGAGGCCCTGCCAAATAAAGAGAAATTCACAATAGTGGTGGTCAGGGCAAAGGGAGAGAAGTGCCAGGTCTGGGGGGCGGGGCACTGAGGGTGGGAGGAGGAACCCAGACTAGGGAGAGTAAGGGAAGGCCATCTATATAAAGAGGCACCTAAACTGGGGTCTGAGTGATGAGTAGGTCTGGAAGAAAATCAGCCTGAGAGATGATGGACAAGTTGGGGGAAGGGCTGAAGGTGAGGGATAGGGGAAATCAGGGGCCCCAGGAATGGGGCATGCAGAGCCTGGGAGATGGAGCATGGTGGGTTCCAGGAGTGGAGAACAGTGTGGTGCGGCTGGAGGAGAGAGTATGAAAGGCAAGCACCAGATGGGGTGGGAGACCTAGGAAGGAGCCATTGGAAGAGTTCAGATTCCGTGTTAAAACATCCAAGGTCCTGCAAGGTCCTCCACTTTGTAGCCACAGTTCTGGCTTGCCCCACTTGCAACCCCTGGGCACAGTCCTTGTTCGGGTTGTGGCCTGAGGGACCCTGTGAATCCTGTGCCCGCATGGCTTAGCTCATGCAGTCCTTCCTCCCTTACATAGTCACTGAAAGCCTGCTCTGTGCCAGGTGCCGGCAAGCTAGAGACTGTTAACACTTGGTTCCACCCTAGAGAGCTTCTGGGTTAATGGGGAGGCAGCCCAGGAAATTATAACCGGAAAATCAATGGGTCCGTGCTGCCTGTCACTACTTGAGTCAATTAAGCAGAGACAGGGTTGAATCATATGAGAGTTTATTCCAATAATGCCGGCAGCATGGGAGAGCAGCAGGTCGTCCACAAAAATCTGCTCTGCCCCCCAGCATAGCCAGCCGCTTATATTGGGTAGAAGGACAAAGATGACGTGGGGAAGTAGGCAAAAGGGTACAGATGGGGAGGGTGGGCCATGGGCTGCATTTCCAGGTGAGCTCCCGGGTCCTACGTGCAACGCCCAGCCAGGTTAGAATGCGCCTTCTTTAACCAGAACAAAACAATCACAGTTAACAGAGCATGGTTAATATTTCTTACCATTATAGCTGGTCTCCAATATTCTATTTCTGCCCCTATCAAAATCACTACAGGATAAATAGAGAAATGCTGTGATAAAGGGTGTGCAGGGCATGCAGGAGAGAGAATGCTGGGCATCATGCTGGGCATCTCCACCCGGAGTGCCGGGGTAGACTGAGGGCTCCGGGAAAGTGACTCCTGACCGTATCTTCAAGGACAAGGAGTAGAACAAAAGGGAGATCCAGAGCTAGCTTTGTGGGGTCACAGGATCCTTGAGATCCAGATGAAGGCTGGACACACATACACACCATAACCCCCCCCCCCCCAAGATACATATACCATCCCCAAAAGGCCTTTGAACTCACACTCCCCATTGACCTTCACATCTGCTCTACACACACACACACACACACACACACACACACACACACACACACTTGCAGGCAATTTTAAGTGTGTCCTTGGCCTCTCTGGCTTCGCCTGGGAAGAATGCCCAACCTCCCCCCCCCCCACCCCTCCCCGCCCCCATCCTCCCTGCCTCCCGGTTCCGGCCCACCGCCTTCACAGGTCTGCAAAGCTCCCTCTTAACTCCGGACTTTGTACCTGTCACCGTAAAGTCATTGCTCATCTGGGCCGCCAGCCTGAGCAGCAGCCCGCTGAAGTGCCCGCCCCTTCTAGGGCCCATAGGACCACCCCTTCCTCTCAGGATCCCAACTGCACCAGCCCACCCGCCTCTCCCCAGTAGTGGGGGTGGGGGTGAGGCCAGTGCCATAAGGTTCTCCGCAAAAGCTTGGGAAGACTAGTTAGTCCTCCCGGTTGTGGGCGTTGCCTGCTGCCCAGCCCTCCGCCCTCACCGGCAGCTTCAGCCCCACCAGGGGCGTCCCCAGGTGAGTCAAGCCCCGCCCACTGTCTGCCGGCCCCAGCCGGAAGCTTCCTCCACGGAGTGTGCACAGTTCCTACAGGTGGGTAGCAGAGGGGAAGAATTGGGGGGCTGGGAGGAGGAACCCACAAGTCCCGGAGGGCTCCTGGGAGCAGGAAAGGAGCTACAGATCAGGGTGGGTGTGTATGTCTGAAGATTAGAGGAGGGGTGTGTTTGTTAGTGGAAGAAATGTGACTTGAGGGGTGGGGTGACCGCCTGTGGGTGTGGGGAAATGTCCTTGGGAAGAAACCACAGGGACAAGGCAGAAGGAAAGAAATAGGAGTAAGAGAAAGGTCAAATAAAATTCAATTCATTTCAATTAAACAAAATCTTGTTTTTTGAGGACCCAGTGCACAGTGTGGGGCCCACAGTAGGCACCCGCGGAGTGTTACTCATTTACCCGTCCTTTCTAGTTTCTCCTGTCCCACCCCTCACCCCCACTCCCATATTCACTCTCAGCTCTGTCCCTCACTCAACTCACAAACTGGCACTGAGCAGCCAAGTGCCAAGCTCTCTGGCAGTCCCAGGGCACAGGTCAATCATCCCAGTCTTTGCCCTCAGGGAGCTGCCCATCTAGTAACTGGCCAGTTCTGACTGGTAGTTTATGGTTTAGGCCATTGAAAGGGGCCATACAGAGAGGCCTGGGACAGCCTCACCAACTGGCGTGGCCTGACTTAGCATTCGAGATGGTGGACTCAAAGAAACTGAGAAGGGAGGCGGTGGCTGAGGTGGGAGGTGTCTGTGTGGGGAGAGGGAACTGTGGGAAGAGGAAGAAGAGTTTGGCCTGAGGGCCTTGTGCTGGATTGTGTGGCTGAGGAATTTGCATGCAGCACTGGGTGTGGTGAGCTCTTGGATTTTTAAACAGGGGTGTGAGGGGGTCAGATTTGGGCTTTAGGCCCATGGCTCTGGGGATTGGACTAGAGATGGGGCGAGACCAATTGGGAGGTTATTGTTAGAGTAAAGGTACAAGATGAAGGCAGCTCGGACTGGGGAAGTGGCAGTGGGGTGCAAAGGAAGGGAATAGTCATTCCAGAGATATTTAGAAGAACTGATGGACTTGGTGACAAGTTGGTGGTGAGGAGGGAAGGTCTCATTAAAGTATTGGTGTAAAAGACTATGGGGGAGTACTCCCCTAAACTAGGTGCTTATCTCCTAGGTACTTTCTTAGGTTGGATACTCCTTCCCAGGAGTATCTGATTTAGGTACTCCACCTGCAGATAATCTCTAGCCCTAGCTGGTCCTCCAACGGGTAGGGTACTTCCCTAACCTAGGTGCTCTTCCTCTAGATCAGTGGTCCTCAACCTTCCTAGTGCCGCGACCCTTTAATACACTTCCTCATGTTGTGGTGACCCCCAACCATAAAATTACTTTCGTTGCTACTTCATAACTGTAATTTTGCTATTGTTATGAATCATAATATAAATATCTGATATGCAGGATGTATTTTCATTGTTACAAATTGAACATAATTAAAGCATAGTGATTAGTCACAAAAACAATATGTAATTATATATGTGTTTTCTGATGGTCTTAGGCGACCCCTGTGAAAGGGTCATTCGACCCCCAAAGGGGTTGCGACCCACAGGTTGAGAACCGTTGCTAGATAGTCCCTAGATTCAGGTGTTGCCCCCCCGTTGGACAAGTCCCGGAGAGGAAGCCATAGCAAACTGAAACAAGGCTCTACACCAGTGGTTCTCAACCTTGGCTGCACATTAGAATCACCTGGAAATCTTGTTAAAATCCTGGTTTCTGGGCCTCATCATTAGTAACAAAGAAACAGAATTTCTGGAGGATGAGGGCCAGAAATCAGGATTTTAACAAGATTCCCAGGTGATTCTAATGTGCAGCCAAGGTTGAGAACCACTGGTCTCTAGATGATCTCTAAATACTTCCTTAATTCAGGTGCTCCTTCTCTAGATCCTCTCCAGCTCTAGCGATTCTCATCCAGATGATTTCCTGATTCAGGTGGTCTATATTTGGCTACTTCCTGATTACCGCCTCCCTCTGAGGGCTCAGGTGAATAGACAGAAGTGCCTGAAGGGCTGAGGGTAAAGGTGGGTTAAGAGGGGCCCCTGACTCAGGAGCAGAGGGGCCAAGTCTGCCCTGGCTGTGCTGAGACCCCCTGCCCTGGGTGAGGATTGGCACTGTCTTCCACGTGTGGTTTTCACTTTGGCTTGTTAACTCCAAGCAATTGCTGTTGTCCAACCTCTGGGAGCAGGACTGCCTCTGCCCCCACCTCCCATCCTCAGCTTACCATGCAATATAGCAACCTGGGCCCTGGGCTGGAACTTTGGCTGAATTAGTTGACCCTTCTGGGCCTCAGAGTCCTCATCTATAAAGAGAATAATGTTTACACCGACATTACAGATTGCTGTGAGCATGGTACCTGGATCATACAGTCTGCTCAGTGTAAGTTCCAGCATTGATTTATGTTTCCAGCCACTTCCAGAGCTGGACCCTGCAATATTTCCTTCCAAAGAGCCAATTTCTCGGCTTGTTTCTCTCTTGTGAACAACTGTTTATGGTTAGTTGTCCAGTCCCTAGCGTTTGTGTAGCACCCTAACGCGACTGTGAGGATGGCCTGCTACGTGTGCCCTGTGCCTGACAGCCACACATGTGTGTATGTTTCAGGATCTGTGCCCCAGGGCTGCCTATCACCTGGGATCTGCTTGGAGCCAGGGCTCTTCTGGCCAAGCCAAGGCTCACGGTGTCTTCCAGCTACTCCATGAGTGACACAAACCAAAGTGAGTAGCAGTGAGGGAAGCTGAAGAGGGGGGTGGTTTCCCCTTAGATGCTGGGGTTGGGGGAAGGACCCTGCCCCCACTCCTCTCGGTTTCCCCAGGGAGCCCATCTGGAGCCCATTCATAATGCTGTTCCTTTCTCTGCAGCCATTGTGGGACCCTCGGAGCTCCCCTCGCTATCAGCCATGACCCCTGGGCCAGGCTCTGGGGCCCGGGCATGGCCTGTGCTGGTGGGGGTTGTGCTGGGAGCTGTGGTCCTCTCTCTCCTCATTGCACTTGCTGCCAAATGCCACCTCTGCCGCAAATACCGCCTCAGCTACCAGCACCGCCCACTGCCCGGGACAAGGAAGGAGATCTGTCCGGAGGCCGGTGAAGATGAGGATGATGATGGTTTCATTGAGGACAATTACATTCAGCCTGGGGCCAGCGAGCTGGGGACAGAAGGTAGCAGGCACCATTTCTCCCTCTGAGTCACAACCTTTGCCTGACAGCTTAAGAATTGTAAATACTGCAATGAACTCAGGGATGGAGGTGGCTAGGATTTAAGGGCTGACCAGGGATTGAGCAATTTTCCCATCCCTGACACTAGCCACCAAAGTGACAGTGCCCCTCTCTTGCTCAATAACTCTCAATGGCTCCCTGCTATTCTCAGGATAAAGCCTACCAAGGACCTGACTATGGAAATGAGGCCTCTGTCAGCCTCTTGGTTTGCATTCTCCCTACTTAACTAGTTATTATTATCTACCAGTTGGTAACATTTTAGCAGATGAAAACCAGTGTGCCAAGTTTCTTATTGAAATTTTTTCCTATCAATACAGTGGGTAATCTAAATAGTTATAATATATTCTGTTTTTCACAGGTACTAATAAATCTATTTTTATTTCAAATAAAAATTAAAAGTTGCTCATTTTTATTTTCCTGAACTGGAACTTGTGCATAAAAGTGTTCTTTGTCACGGAGCTGGAAGATGCTGCTCCGACATGCCCAGCCTCCGGTGAGCCCCTCCCTCTCAAACCCTGTGAGCTTCTCTCCCAGCACCCTGGCCACATTTCACCTTAATCTTCATTGCAGTTTGCACTTATTTTTTACTGTGCCTGTCCTTACAGCTAGACTGTGAGCTCCCTGAGGCCACAGGCTAGGTCTCATTTGTGTCCTCAGAGTCTTGCACAAGGCAGATGCTAAATAAATACTTGTAAAATTTATTGAATTACTGTGGGCTCAGGAGTAAGTAGGTGAAGGATAAGGGAGTGCAGTTGATTGTGAAAAACTTGATTAAGAACTTGACAGGAAAAGATTAGGGTCACAGCTGCTGGTGGAATATTGGGGCAAGGGAGACAGTTAAGCTTCCTTGGTTCTTTGCTTCTTTTGCAAGCAATGGAAAGGAATCCTGGCTTTTGCATAGAATTAAAGGGACGGCTGTCTCAGGAGGACAGGAAGCAGGTGGTCCCAGCAGCCTGATTGTCAGCCTGATTTCTGTACCTCTAGTGCTTTGTCATTTATGGGCATTGATGAGACTCCAAGCCTGGGACTCCTAAACTCTCAGTTCTGAGTCTCAAGAACTCAGGTGAGAGAATCTGATTGGCCCAGGTTGGGTCCAGTGTCCACCACAGCTGTGACCAGTGAGAGCAGGCTCCTGTAGCACATATGTGATTTGGGGAGCCCACCTGTTTGTTCCAGGTCATTCCCAGACAAGGGGAAGTCATGAGCCAGGCAGCCACCCCACACTGTGTCCACCTGGATGCCACGTTAGCCTGCAGAAAGAGCCAGCAGAGGAGGAAAGGGAGGGATGACTAATGTAGGGAGGTGCTTGAGAAAAAGGCAGGAGGTCGAGGAGGACTGGAGCTGAAGCATAGGGTTTGAGGGGTGCCCATGGCAGTGATGAAGCTGAAGCATGGACCAGATCAGCTAGTGCAGTGATGGCGAACCTTTTGAGCTCGGCGTGTCAGCATTTTGAAAAACCCTAACTTAACTCTGGTGCCGTGTCACATATAGAAATGTTTTGATATTTGCAACCATAGTAAAACAAAGACTTATATTTTTGATATTTACTTTATATACTTAAATGCCATTTAACAAAGAAAACTCAACCAAAAAAATGAGTTCGCGTGTCACCCCTGACACGCGTGTCATAGGTTCGCCATCACTGAGCTAGTGCCTTGGTGCCAAGGTAGAGAGCTTGCTCTTCAATTTGAGAGCAACCTAGGCTCATCTGTGAACTTTTTGGGCAAGGGAATGCTGTCATCATGACAGAAAAGGCATTATGGATGCTGCTAAGCGATGGGTTGGAGGACAGAGACCAGGAGAGAGGTGACTAAGATGAGACTAATGTGTAGGGAACAGATTCCACACGTTGAAGGGGGCAGGGCTGACAGCACTGCTTGGCTACCGGATGTGGGGGCGGAAGGAGTCCAGGGAGCTGCCCTGGTTTCGGGCTTGATGGAGGAACAGGTTTCTTGGGAATGTGGATTCAGTGCCGGATGTAGATTTCCAGGGAAAGATGCCCCGGGGCAGCTGGGGTTCACTGGGGAGGGGAGAAGTCCTGTCAGCAGACATGGACTTGGGAATAGTCAGCCTGATTGTCACTGACACCCTGGGAGTGGTTTAGGTTTTGGAAGTGGAGTTGAGAGGCACTGAGAACTGAGTAGGGAAACACTGACATCCAAGGACTTGTCAGCAGGAGAGAGGAGCCCAGGGAGGAGGGAAGCCCAGCACACACAGCCCCAACTCCAGCAATTTTTCCTGAGTCCAGAGATGGTTGAATTGCCCCAGCCTGAGACCCGGAGAAGGACCCTGAGTAGCAGAACTAAGGGGCCAAGAACATGTCCTGGCTCTGAGGAGAGAGCTCCGAGGGGAGAGCAGCTGCGAACACAGTGGGTCTGTCCCCTGACCTAATGCTCCCGCAGGCCCACCTGAAGGAGCTGTCCTGCTGCAGTTCTGGGCCAGGAAGCAGCTTAGCTGGCCCTGTTTTCACATATTCTTTGGGACCTGAGTCAAGATGTCTGAGGGATCCAGGAGAAGGTATGGGCCCGATCCCAGAAGAGCAATTGCGTTTCCTGAGCCCTGCCCCCAGTCAGGGTCAGCAGGGAGGGCTTCCTCTCAGAACCTGCTGGAGGGCAAGCCTGGCTGAGCAGGACCGTGGGGTCATGAGTACCTTGGACCTTGTCCTGAGTGGCCTTGCTGGATTCCTCTGCGGAATCATTGCCATTGTGCTGCACATGCCTGGCCCCAGGCACAAATAGGGCATGTGACCTGGGCCCACAGGCGCAGGAGCCCAGGATGCTGAACGTGATGGGAGGCCTGGGACTTAGCCAGATCTGGCTCTGGTCTGTCCTCCTCTAGCTGAGGTCCTGGCCGCAGCTGCCTCTGCCTCAGCCTTGCACCCTGTCCTGCACCCCCAGCAGCTGCCACTACCTACTCTGTCCTGGGAACCCCAGCCCAGACCTGACTGTGGAGGACAACCCAGCTCCCAGCTGCCTTGTTCCGCTGTCCCCAAAGCAGAGCCAGATCCCTTGTCCATATGTGGAGGCCAAAGACAGGGGTCACACAAGCCACAGGCGTGAAGTTTAAGGAGCCCCAGCAGAGTAGCGGGTGAGTTGAGAGCTGAGACTCCCTGGATTCAAATCCCAGCTCTGTCCTTGATGAGCTGTGTGACCTTGGGCAAGTTACTCCCTCAGTGCGCACTCTCTTCTCAGTAAAATGGGGATCATAAAGCACTTGCCACACAAGGTTAGAAGGATTAAGTGAGTTACTTAAAGTGGAATTGAGCCGGCCTGTACAAGTGTTAGCCATTTGCCTGTGGGCTCCCCCAGGGCAATCACTCCTCACAATGGGTCCTCCCACAACCAGGCTTAATCCTGAGGGAGGAGCTTGTCAAGCCCCCTTTCTCCCCACTCTCTGGGCTGGGGTTTGAGCTTCCCTGTTTCCCAGAACTCAGCTCAGATCTGGTCAGGACAGAAAGGACTTGAATTCGAGTCTCTGATGCTATAGAATAACAACAATAGCACCGATGTCCTAGTGCTTCTTACAAGAGTCCTGCTGGGGAGGCAGCCCCATTTTATACACTGAGAAGTTGTAACTTGCTTCTTTGCTCAGCAATAATGCCATTATCTCAGTCCGAATTAATGCTCACAGACCCAGAGAAGGAACATCTTGTGACCTAAGTCAAGATGGGCATTGGGAATAGTCAGCCAGGGCTGGCACCCCTCCCGCTCCCTGAGTGAGTGGGGCTGAGAAGTCTCTGGGTGCAAGCTCCTGGTTTGGGAGAGCAGGCTGTGAGGGTAGAAGTGGTCTGTTCCATCCCTGGGGGCCCTTCCAGTCCCGGAGGCTGACTTCCCTGGCTATGCCGAGGGGAGTCTCTCAGGTCCTGAGGACAGTCAGGAAGGCGGCCCCTGTCCTGTGCAGAGTGCTGAGCATAAGGGGCATGTGTCAGTCCCCTGCAGCCTGGAGGAAGCTCCTTTGGGGAGACCTGAGTGACCCCAGAAGGCCTGAGGTCTCATGTAGGATGTGCTTGGATATGATATAAGCTCCACCTGGACTGGAACAGATTTGGAAATTTCTGGAACATGTTCTTCCAGTATCCAGGCATCCAGGTGACATGGCTGAGGACCTAGAGTTTGACTCTTGAGCTCAGAAGGAACATGTGGCAAGTCCTCTCTCTCCACCTCATCCGCCACCCGGTGGGAGCCTCTAGCTTCACACCACTGTCCTCTGTCTCTGTCGGCCCCTCTTGTCTTTTCACTCAATACCAGCTTAGATTTCAGGGTCTAATGTGTCAGCCTCTCTTGCCAGTCTCCTCCACTTACATGCCATTGTCTCAGCATTGCACACTCCAGGTGAACTCCGGCCTCGGACCTGGTGCCTGGCCCCTGTGTGCTGTGGAGTAAGACCCACCATTGTCTAGGCTGTGGTCTCTACCGGGCCTCCAGCCTCTCATGGGCTCTCACAGCTTCCGGCAATCGCCCTGTTTTCTTGGTCCCATCCCTCTCGCACTCTCCATAGCAGCTCCTTAAAATGGCCTGTGCCTCACGGACACAATAGTTATTGGTCAGGGCCTCCCTCAATTTCCTGCTACAACACCCACAACTGTAACCTCTTTCCATTCTTCTCTCTCATCAAAATGGCTTTGTAAGCCCAATCCTCCACCTTGTGTCCTGGACCTCCCCTCCCCGCCTCCTGTTCAGGGACTTTAAGAGCAGCTTCTTCTCTACCTTGTATCTTAAACCTCTTTCTATCCACCTTAACCCATCCCATCTCCCACCCTCCAGTCAGTCACAAGGACCTGTCAGTCCAGCCTCTGAACATCCGTGGAATCTGTTCTGTTTCATTCTGTCCCTCATCATCTTGCATCTGGACGATGGCATTAATCAACCAGCCCATTTCCTTGCCTCCATTTTGGCCCCTTCCGATGAAGTTTCTGTGCTGCAGGCAGGATGATTGTCCTAAAACACGTTCTGACCAGGCCATTCCTCTGCTGACAGCCCTTCACTGGCTTGCTCTTGGCCTTGAGAAACTGCCACATGCTAGGGAGCTGCTGAAGCCTGGGACTGGCCGAGGGCCCCTCCTTTGCACTCCTCACCTCTTCCCAGCTACTGCTCCATGTTTCAGCCACACAAACCCTTAGTGGTTCCTCTTTTTAAAAAATATTTTTATTGATTTCAGAGAGGAAGGGAGAGGGAGAGAGATAGAAATATCAATGATAAGAATCATTGATTGGCTGCCTCCTACATGCCCCCTACTGGGGATCGAGCCTGCAATTGGGTATGTGCCTTAATGGGGAATCAAACAGTGACCTTCTGGTTCATAACTCGATGCTCAACCACTGAGCCACACCGGCTGGGCCCTTTGTAGTTCCTTGAAGGAGCCAAGTTCCCTTGTCCCTAGGCCCTTCTGCTATTTCTTCTTTCTGGGGCACTCTTCCCACCCCTTAGGGCCAGCGGAGACATCACTTCTGGGACTGTTTGGCCATTTCTTCTTCTTTTTCTTGGAGAGCTCACCCTGGTTCCACACAGCAGCCAGTGAGTCCCAAATCCTACTCTCACTCCCCTGATTAAATTTGTCCCATGTTTCTCAGAGTCCTGAGGACAAAGTCCAAATTCCTCAGCTGGGCTGCCAAGGTCATTGCCTGGACAGGAGCAAGGAGGAGGGATTTGGTGGGAGGGATGTGAAGGCTTCTTTCCATAGGACTCTCAGTCTCTCGAGGTGGAAGGTCAAGCCACCTGCAGGGAGTGATGTTAGGTGACCTAGGATGTGAAGGGAGTGGAGGTAACTTGAGGGTCACTGTGGGAGCAGCTGACGAGGGAAACTGTAACTGATGAGCTACTGCAGACCCGGCTGAGACTGGTGATGAGGAATTCACGGTGACGCCTGCTGCCTGGCTGTGCCGGTCTCTCTAATAACCACTCCCTGAGGGGCGGCAGGTGCAGTGAAGGCCAGTGTGTGGATTAGTCCATGGAGGTGGTTTCCTGGGAGAGCGGGACCAAAGGGGCAGGTGGCTAAGGAGTTGAGGACTCTGTCACCGAGTGGGTGAAATGACGGGTCGAAGAATCATCACCAGAAGGGAGATAAGGGCAGGAGGGGGAGGTAAGAGAGGAAGGGGCAGCTTTATATTTATTTTTTGTTAATCCTCACCCGAGGATATTCTTCCATTGAATTTTAGAGAGAGTGGAAGAAAGGGAGAGAGGCAGAAGCATCGATATGAGAGAGACACATCGATTAGTTGCCTCTAGCACCTGCCCCAACCTGGGGCCGGGAATTGAGCCTGCATCAAACCTGGGACCCTTCAGTCTGTGGGCTGACACTCTACCCACTGAACCAAACCTGCTAGGGCAGGAAGGGGAGCTTTAGGCTCTAAAGTTTAGAGAGATAGCAGAGGGGCCGGTGGCCAGCTGGTTGTAATGTGGACCAAGATGGGGTTTTGTGACGTGCTTTGAGCAAACAGGCTGGAGACGGGAGGTTGTGGGTGGGCTCAAGTGATTGAGGAAGCGGTAGCATTTCTGCCCTGCCTGTGCCTTGACCTAGCTCTTACCCTCCCAACTCATGTTCCAGATGGGTGTGCAGAGGTCTACTCCCACTGCTGTCTGAAGTAGGCCATCTGGGGGCACAAACTATATTCTTCATGCGGCCTCCTTTCCAGGAGAGCCTGGCACGGGCCTTGCCTGGAGTAGCTGCTCATCCAGACATCTGTGCCATGTAACCCTCCCCCTCCCCATTTTCTGGGCCTCTGTTTTCTGTTTTCCTTTAGTTTCTTAAGAGAAATATTATGGAAGAGTCTAGTCCTGTCTCAGCCAAAAAGAAACATGATTCCTCCCCGTGTTACAGGATGGAGAGGTGTCCTGTGGTCCTCGAATGGCCCAGGGGCTGGGATAATGCTTGCTCCCTCCTGGGAACCCAGGAAGAGCGAGAATTTCTGGGGCAGGCAGTGTGGGGCCTCAGGAGAGTCAGGGCCAGCAGTGGACAGCAGCCTAACTTCCCTGCCCTTCCCAATTATAGGGATCTCTGATCTTTGCACACACATTGCCATCCAACAAAGCACCTACTAGGTGTCAGGCCTGTGCTGGGAACTAGGGACACACAGGTGAGAAGACCCAAACCCTGCCAGGAGGAGTTTACCACCCAATTAAGGAGACAGGTGCACAGAGAAAGAATTGCAGACTGGTGTCTACAATTGAGCGTTTGGGCTAGAAAAGGGGCAACTCTCTAGTTCAGGGGAGAGAGTCAGGGAAGACTCCCAGAGAAGTGAGTCTTGAAGAAGGACATAAAGGCAAGGAAAGAACATACAGAGGCTGGGAGAAGGGAGAGGACACGGTGAGGCTCAGCAGTAGTCTAGTGTGTCTGGCTCACGGGGTGATTCGAGGAGGGAGAGACCAAATCAGCTAAAGTCTGCACCTTAGCCTGCAAGAGGTGGGGCCATGGGAGGATCTCAAGGTAATTTGCATTTTTGTTTTAGCACAGTCACTGGGGCTCCATGTGTACATACTGGAGTTGGGGAGGGGAAGTTGCATTTAAGAGGAGAAAAGAACAAAAGTAGGGAGAACAGTAGAGAGGCTGCTGCACAAATAGGCCGAGACGAAGAGGACTGTGGGAGATGAGTGTGGAGGTCTGATTACCACAAGAACATCTACAAAGGAAGTCCGCAGGAGCTGATGTGTGTGCTGGACACGGGGTGAGGGAGAGCGAGGGTGCTGTCTGGGTCCGGCTGAGGGTTCTAACCTGGACGCTGGGTGAATGGTGAGATGGAGGAGCTAGTTTAAGAGCCAGAAGAGGGGTTCCAAGTTGAATATCTGGAGGGTCCGAGGTGCCTTTGAAATGTATCTGCTGCTCCCGGACACGCCCTATTCCAGTGATGGCGAACCTTTTGAGCTCGGCGTGTCAGCATTTTGAAAAACCCTAACTTAACTCGGGTGCCGTGTCACATATAGAAATTTTTCGATATTTGCAACCATAGTAAAACAAAGACTTATATTTTTGATATTTATTTTATATATTTAAATGCCATTTAACAAAGAAAACTCAACCAAAAAAATGAGTTCGCGTGTCACCTCTGACACACGTGTCATAGGTTCGCCATCACTGCCCTATTCCTTCTGCTCCCGCGGCTCTCTCCCTGGCTTGGCAACACCCTTGCCCTCATCCAGCAGCTCGGTGTTGTCTCCAGGAGACTGCCTTGATCTCGGCAGCTGGAAGCAATGTTCTCTTGTGGGAGCCCTTATAGGTCTACATTGAACACGTCTGGTCCCCGCTCTCTGCTGGCTGAGGTGCTGCCTGCCTGTAACTGCACCTTGTGAAGCAGGAAGTGATGAAACGCTCTTCTGGTGAAACTTTGCCCTGGGCACCCAGGGAGTGGAGATTGATGACCACACCAGAGACGGGAGATCCCTTCCAGGGTGGACCTCAAGCAGGAAGTGACTCTTAGCACCCAAGCGGGTTTCACACAGCCCTCCTGTGCCCCGGAACCCGGAGTCAGGCCAGCCCGGGCAGCGAGGACACGGACCAGGACCGGGATGTTCCGGTTGCAGAGGCGGGCAGGGAGCTGCAGCCTCCTGAGTCACCAGCTGACAAAACCCCAATACCCGAGGCTTCATCGTGAACCAGCACGTGAGCTAATGGCAAGGACCCCCCTGCCCTCTCTGGGGCCAGAAACCCACCCTCTTCCCGAAGCTGAGCACCCCTCAGCCCCCTCTCCCCTCGGCTTCACAGCAGCTGAGAGGAGGAACCACAGGCCTTACTGAGGACTCCTGCAGGCGCGTTGGGCACGGAGCAGGCACGAGTGTTCACTCGGATGGGGTGGGTGTGAGAGGGGAAGGAAGGTCTCTAGGTGAGCTGGGATGTAAAGACAGTGACAGTAACGGCAGCCACCACTTTTAATGCACATCTGTAAGGTACCCCGTCCTTCCATACTCGATCCTCAGAATTCATGACCACAACCATGACTCTCAAAAACTGAGGCTCAGAGAAGCCGAGTCACTTGCCCAAGTTGCCCAGCTGGGACGTGGTCGAGGGGGATTCCAACGCAGGCCTGTCAGCCCCGGAGCCCACTCCGCCACCAGTGGTTCTCCTCAATGAAGACTTGCTGGTGCGGTCTCCGGGGTGGGCAGCAGTCACTCCCGGGGAAGTCCCTGACGAGTGCGAGAGGGCAGGATTGGCTGGGAGGGGTGTTGGGAATAGGAGCGAGCCCAGAATCTCCAGGGGCCCCAGATACTTCTCTGCCTGGAGACCCCAGTGCAGACAGGCAGCCTCTGACGGGTCCATGGACACAACACCCAGTTCCAAGAAGACACACACCCACCGTCCCGTAGGGCCGGACAGTCCTGGGGAGGTGCGCACACACAGTCACACACACACACACACACACTCACACGCCAGCACAGGTCCATGAGGCTGAGGCAGCTGTGGCAAGGGCTCCGGCTTGGTCAGATGAGGCTGGCGATGCTGGAAGTGGTCTCATGACGCTGGCCAGCAGAGAGCCGTCCTGAGATGCTGAAGATGCTGCCGCTGCCACTGTGGTCACTGTGCATGGAGGGGGCAGCTGCGCGCAGGGGAGGGCAGTGTCCACTCACGCCCACCTGATACAGCAGCAAGCCCAGCAGCAAGAGTGAGCCGGAGGCAGCCAGGGCGATGCCCACGGACAACATGACGGCCAGTGGCCGGGCAGGGGCTGGGGCGGCGGCCAGCCCGGCCAGCGTCAGGCCGGTGACCAGCAGCACCAGGCCACTGAGCAGCACCACGAGGGCGTCGGCACCGCCACCGCTGCGCAGCAGGGCCACGTGTTGGGGCTGGCGTACGCAGTTCATGTCCTGCACGGCTGAGCTCATCAGCTGCTTAACCAGAACCAACAGCGCCAGCAGGCAGAGCACAGTGCCCACTGCCAGCCGCCACTCGCCCGAGCGACTGCTGGTGGAGGCGAGCAGTGCCACGCCGCCTGCCCCGCAGCCAGCCACGAGGCCCACCGCCATGGCAAAGCAGAGTGCCGAGCGCCGCGGCTCCTGGGACCACCACAACTCCACCTGCTCTGCCAGCACATCTGGGGGCAGCGCCCGGCCCCGCGGGGCAGGAGCCTCTCCTTCCGACATGGCCGGGTCTGGTGGAAGTCAGGGCAGAGGGCAGCACCAGGGTTAGAGGGGGCAGATCATGGCCTGGAGCCCCCACCACCTGCTTGGCAGCTGGAAGCCCGAAGTCCTATTCCTCTCACAGTCCAGGGCAAAGGCACCATCATCTGTGAGGGAGAATCACTGTTGTTACCTCCCCAGCCCGCCTGCCCACCACGGTCTCTCCTGGGGGCTGTGGGGATGATCCCTGGGAATACCCCCCAGGAAAGCCCCCTCCCCAGCACTGCTGCTTGGGATGCCTCCCCAATGACCCCAGGAGAGTTTCCCCATATAAAGCACCCCCACCCCTCCAGGGATCCCCCTTCCCCAGCTGACCTCTCTGGCTCTCTCAGTTGCCTGTCCCATCCCGGCTGGCCGAGGGAGCTGGTGCCATGGTGGATGGTGGACGGTGGCCGATGACGAAGAGCCAGAGATAAAGCCTCATTCAGGATCCAACTCACATGGCTTCAGCTGTCACCACTGGCTCCTGGGGGGAGGGAGGGGGGTGACTTAACCCTTCTGGAACCAGCAGCCTGACCCTGAATATTCTCTCTTAGGGCTGTGGTTCCTTCTCTGCAGGTTAGGATCTAATCCCTAACACCCGCCTTCCCCTAACATCCCATCCAATCTCACAGCCATGGCCGCAGGTTCCCGAGTCACCCGTGCCCCTCAAATCCCAATCTCCCTCCCAGGCTCCAGACCCATAAGCCAACTGTCACCTTGATGTCCCATAGTCACCTCTGATGCAACAGGTCCCACCCAAGCTCGTCACCTTACCCAAACCTGCTCCTCCTCTCATGCTTGTTCCTCACTTATGCACGTCCCAGGGAGGCCGCCTCTCCACATTTCTCCATCCCATTCCCTGCCTCATCCCCACTGCTTCCCGACTCTTCAACACCCCACTCTTCACAGGTCTTCTGTCCCCCAGCTCTTCACCCTCCCGCCCCCCCCACCCCCACCCCATCATCCTCCTCCAAGATTTTTCTAAAGTTGTGCAAAGGGAAAGAAGGGCTCTGGACCCGAACCCCAGCTGCAGTCCTTACACCATGGGAACTCGGTGAGGGACCTCAGAGTGGTTACTCATTTAACATGTCCTGAAGGCGCCAGGCAGCAGGACTGGGCAAACGAAGCAGCCAGGGTCCCTGCCCTCAAGGAGCTTCAGTTACAGCAGGTTCAGGCCATAAATGCTGGGTGTGGATTCACCAGGAGAGGGTTTTGGGGGAGGGTCAGGGTCAGGGACTTCCCTTGCCTTCACCTCTTAAAGCCCCAGGCTCCTTATCTTAAAATCGAGGACAAAACATTTATCTTGAGGGGCCAGGGCGAGTCATTTGATATCTCCATTTCAGAATTTCAGTGGGAATTCTGGGGCCCCCACAGATGCCCAGAGCGTGCTTTTTGAATAAAAAAACACAACATTCGTTCTCTCCTCCAATTCAGGATGGGACTCCTGCTATAGACTTAGGACCCGGGCGCTGGGTCACTTCCGGAATGTGGCTGCGAGGCTGTACGTGGGTTGCACCCCAGGTGAGGCATCAGTCCTGCACAACCCCTCTGCAGGGCCACTCGGCAACCGGTAGGAGGGGCAGGTGCAAATGCCCCTAAGGGAGATGGAGAAGGGGCCGTGGGAGGGGCGCTGGTGTCCGTGCCACATTCCCCGGGGCGGTGACTTCACTGGTCTGAAAGTGCTTGCACAGGTGCGCTGGGACCGCGGGGCCAGGCTGGGGGCGAGGTGGAGGCTCAAAGGTGACCAGCCAGTGGGAGAAGATGGAGGCGGTGGGGGGAAGGGGGGGTTAGGGGGGCCCAGGGACACTCACGAGAAGCCTGGGAGTGCTGGATCCAATCCGAGCCCGGCAGGAGGAGCGCTCCAGCTCCGTTTCCGGGGAGGTGCTTCACCTGCCTAACCTGCACCCTGGTGCGCCGGTGGGGGTGGGGGGCGGGGGGCGGGGGAATCAACAACAGGTGTTTCCTAGTCGGGGCTTGAGCTGATTGGCTGACGTGGCACTCCTTCTCCCGGGAGGCATTCCTGGGAAGGGAGGGGCTCTGTCAGCTGCTGTTGGGCTCCAGCAGAATTCCCGGACCTGGGCCGCAGGAGAAATGTCTCTCCCCGCGCGCCTGGGCCCTGCCCGTTCCCCCAGCTCCAACCCCATCTTAGATTCAGCCCCAGCTGCAGTTTCAAACCCTAACTAGAACCCCTAGCTCCAACCCCAGATCTTACCCCACATCTTAGCCCCAACCCTGAGTCTTGAAATATAATCTCAATCCCCAGCCTCATTTCCAAATCTAATTCCTGTCCCAGTTCCAAAACCCAACCCTGAATCTGGCTTGGACCTCAGCTCAAATTCCTCACCTGACCCCAGCTGCAAATCCTGGAATTAGGTCCTGGACTCCACTCTCATCTCAGTTCCTGAATCCAGTCCTCAAATCCCAAACCTGGACTCAGACTGAGCCTCAGCCCCAAATTCCACAGCTGGTCCCTAAGCCCCAGTCCCCTGGCACTTTCCCCTGGGCTGAGGCCCCCACAAGCCCCCTGCTCATTCTCCTTCAAAACTCCATCCAGTGCCTGACGATGGCAGGTCCGCCTGCGCCCCCCCCCCCCCCCACCGGAGCTCCCACTGGGGGGCAGGATTTGAGCAGAGGAAGGAGGGGCAAAGGCACTTCCTGTGGGAAACAGGAACTCCCTTGCTTAAAACACTTGCAGAATAAACTTCCAGATAAATGCCACACTCCTTCACTGGGCTCACAAGCCCCTGCCATACACACCAGGCCAGCTAATTGCCACTGGTCCCTGTCCTCCAGCCAGAATGCATGTAGTTCAGTTCAGCATGCTCTGCCCTCTGCTCTGCCCTTCCAGTTAGTTCTTGAACCCAGAGTTCCCTCTGCCTGGGATATTTACCACCCCCAGCCTCAGTCTGGCCAACAGGACTTCTTTAACGGAGATGTTACCTCCTCCAGGAAGCCCTCCCTGACTTCAAGTCTGGTGTAGGTGCCTCTTTGGTGCACCCATGGTCCCTGTGCTTCCTCCACAACTGCTCATATTGCATGTACCATAATTTTCCTTATTTACTTACCTGTTAGACCCCACTAGACATGCGGTCCCCAAAGGGTACAGGTTTATGCCTATTTTGCTAACCATCGTGACCTCAGCAGCCAGCACTGTGCTTGGCACATGGGCAGTAGTCAGTAAATGTTTGTTGAATGAACAGAAGTGTGAACGGACAGGGTTTTGAGCAGGGAGCATGTGAGATGAAGCTCAATAGATGAGCTGCACTGGGCCTTGAATGCCATGGTGAGGTACTGGGTCTCATCGGAGGTACCGATGGAGGGCCCTGAAGTATAACTGGACATGGTCAGGGCTCTGCTTCTAACAGGTGAGCCTGGCACCACACACCACATGTGCTCTGGGTGGGCTAAGGCGGTTGCTGCTTGGACTGGTTGTAGGCCGTCACCCATCTCCTGGATTGAGATCCTGGAAATGAATGCCTCTTGTGCTCTCTCCTCCTGATGTGTTTGAAAGAGACAAGAAAACAAAATCAAAGTTATCTTTCCACCAGCAGCTCACAAAGTACTTATGCTTGACCTGTCCATGCTTCTCTTTGCTCTGTGCTGTGGAGACGATTGGGGGTCAGTCCCAACTCTAGAGCAGTGCTGTCCAGGAGGAATATAACATGAGCCGCATATATAATTTAAATTTCCAGTAGCCACGTTGAAACAGTGAAAAGCAACAGACACTACTACATTAAACTTTTTACTTAACCCCTAAATATTTTCATTGTAACATACAAATGATTAACTGAGCTATTTCAGGCTTTCATTTTGTATGAATTATTGAAAATGAGTTGTGTACCTTAGACTAGCCCTGTTTCAATGCTCCATCGCCACATGTGGCTTGCGGCTCCCTCACTGGACGGTGCAGCTCTGGGTGCTTCTGCCCTGGGAAAAGTTCGGGGAGGCTGACTACTGTGGGGCAGGGTCTTGGGGGGAAACCACGTGGGTTTGCCACTTTGCAAAGCATTATAAAGGTGTCCCCTTCCCTGGGAGGAGCAGGAGAGCAGGGGGCCTGGCAGGCTTGTTGGCTGTGTATTCCCCTTGCACATGTCTGATATTTATTTATCTTCCTAATCCCAAGGAGGGGCCAATCCTGGGCAGACCCATGGTCCAGCTGTCCCAGGTAGAGCTGGGCAGGGAACTCATGAAATTTTCCCTCCCTTTCCCCAATCCTGGTCCTGATATGTCTTCTCCTTACCTCTCACTCCAAATCCAGAGCAAGGAGTGCCGGGGGGGTCCTACCTGGACACACGGTCATTCCCATGCTCACCAGGGTCCCTCAGGTACTACCTGGGAGCAGCTGGTTGGTAATGGCTGCTCACACTCTCTATGGGGAAAGATAGACACTGATGCCAGAACCTCCTATGGGGCAGGTCTTGGGTGCTGGGAGGACAGGATGGCAGAGGAGGCTCAGCTGGGAACTCACATGGTGTGGCCAGAGCTGAGGCTGACCCTAGAAGAAGGGCAGGAGAGCACAGGGCGGTCTGGGGCCCAGGCAGAGGGCAGCCTCCAAAGGCACCGGTGGTCACACCAGCATTGAACGAGTCCCCAGAGCTCACTGAGGGACTGCAACCAGAAGAATGAGAGTGGAGTCCATATGCCAATGCCTGGCACTTGAGTCACCAGCAAGGTTCCTAAGGCTGCTGGAGGAGGGGCTGCCAGGCCCACTCAGTGAGGCGTCAACTGGCTGAAGAGACCCTGTGGAGGAGGAGGTGGCACCGTGAGGTGAGACCCTCCCCATGGGGTCAGCACAGGCCACGTGGAAGGAGGTCTCAGGTGCAGCAGCCACCCAATCAATGCCACCCAACAGGTTGATGTAGGAACACACAAGACAGAACATGGAGAGGAAAACAAGATTATCCCTCTGGCCCCAGCTTTGCCAGCAAGAAGCTGTGCTCACCCTTGTACAGCTGAGAAAACACCTTGTGGATGCGCTGGCCACAGGGCCAGGTTCTGCTGTGATGGGCTCTCCTTGGCTGGGCTTTCTCCTCCGCCTCCTCCTCACTAGCTGGACCACAGCCAGCCTCGGGGTTACTAGCAGGTAAGCTTAGCCGGCAGGTGTCAGCGCCTTTTACTTCTGGATTGGACTCTCCAGATGTCACACTCCTAAAACCGCCAACACTTGGCCCAGTGCTCTGTTTGGGAGCCTCTCTGGGGCAGGCTTAAGATCATGGGATGTGGAGGCCATTGGGCAGATGGCCTGCAATCCTGGCTCCATCGGTGTGACCCTGCACTAGTGACTTCATTCCTCCTTGGTTTGGGTTTCCTCATCTGTAACCTAAGGCTCAACTAAGGTGAAATGTGATATCTTGATCCTAGGGCATTAAGTTGAAAAATCTGTCATTTGAATGTTGCTACTTCATAGCCACAGCGAATTCATTTCCTTTTGGCCCTGAGAAGAGCCCATTTCTTCCCATGTTCCTGCGTACTGGGTCTTTCCCCCACCCCCACCCCCACCCCTTTGCTTGGACAACTCCCTCTGGTCCTAACGTCAGGATTCACTTCTCTGCATCTCCACCGCCGCCGTGTTGGTTCCGCAGTTGTCCTCTCCCGTGTGGTCAGCCACAGTGTCCTCCTAACTGGTCCCCTGCCTCCACTATGAGGTCCCTTAATCAATGACGCACCCAGGCACCCGAGTGAACTCTAAAGTCCGACAGAGCCTTGCCTCCATGGAACGAGCGCCCAGGAGAGGCAGCATCTGACAACTGAACGGATCTGTCACAGGGGGTTATGAAAGGAGTGTAATTTAGGTGGGGCGGGCGGGGGAGGGACAGCCCCCGACATTTCAGTTATCATCTGAAGGATGAGTGGAAGTTCACTGAGTGACGTGTGGAAAGACCTGGAGGCAGGGAAGAACTTGGCCTTTTGGAGGAATTGGAAGGAGGCCAGTGAGTCAAGAGCCTGGGAGGTGGTGGGGAGGGACTCTGGGTGGCTCAGCGCTGGCCTCTGTATGTGCCTTCACCACCCTGCGCCCTCTGGCCCTGCTGACCTCCCCAAACTCATTTTGAGTCGGCTTCCTCTACAAAGGTAAAGGCAAGGTGCTGGCTGGGAATGGAGAAGTCTGACTCCCAGAGCCCATGTTCCCAGCATGGCTGTGGTCCTAGTGGGTGAATCTCTCAGGTGCCTGAATGTTGTCCTGCTTCCTGGGCCTGGTCTGGAGGAGATACGCTGGCCACTGTGACAGGGTGTGGGCTGGGTGGGGGTGGGGAATTGCTAAGGAGAGAGAGTCCTGTGTACACTTTGCTTTACGGCCTCTGCCCTGTGCCTTCTTCCTGCTCTCCCCAGCCCTCAGGAGAGACTTGCCAAGTGTGACAGCCATGCCTCGGCTCTCACTGGGGAAACTCACCCGAGAGCAGTGCCCAGAGCAGATCGGGGAAGTTGGGGAGGTGCCTTGGGGACACCAGACTTAAGAGCCAGCAGGGACCAGCAGGGACCGGGGGCTTAAATGCTTGCTATTTGGGTATTAGAAGGGTGCCTGGCCTCCGCAGGTTGGAGAAGCCAGTGCCGTCTGGGTATATTGCTTTGCTCTTTAGTGCATAAAAACTACCTTTTCTGGTATGTGTGGCTGGGTCACCCATTATGAGGCCCAGAGGAAGAGGTGTCTCCCAGAAATGTGGGGGGGTGGGGAGGGGTAGGACCTTGGGGAACAAGTCTAGAGTGGCATGGAGGTGAGAGAAATAAGGGTGGAGCTCTGCTTGTAATTCTAACAACAGGGTCAGCAGATAAGGGACATTTGAGGGAACTTTGCCATGTTCTTTCTTTTACTCTGATCTTTACACAAATGTAAAAATCCTCAGAAAACCTCCTGAGGTTTCATAAAGGAGAACAAATGAAGGAGGCTGTGTTGGGTCCTATTCTGGCTGGCAGAGGAGCAAGCCAGGTCAGACGTGCGGGCAGTGATACCTAAAGCGGGAGCAGGCAGCCCATCTGTGGGGCCCAGAGAGGAATGGGGTGGCAGGAACCAGCTCCAAGTTCAGTGTGATTTCCACAGGGAGAGGTGGCTTTGGATGAGCTGGAGACACCCCCAGTCCTCAGAGTCCCCCCTTTCCCTTCTCCCTCCCCCAGCTCCTTGGCTAAGCAAAGAGTTGGACACAGTTGTGGGCAAACACTTTTATTCTGACCAAGCCTCCAACTCCCCAGGGCAGGAGAGAGGCTGGTGCGGGGAGTGCCGCAGGGACTGCAGCCCAGAGTTGGCCTGGGGACAGATGCGCAGTGCTTCCTCCAGTGTGACTGGAGGTGGCTCACCAGAGGGAGTCACTTGTTGGGCACCTCAGCGTCCACCTTGGCCAAAGAATGAACCCTCTTTACGAGGGAAGGAAGCCGAACCCCACTGATGGGGTGGAACCCTGGGACCTGCTCCTGTTCTTGGATCTGGTCTCTGAGGCGTTGGATTTCTAGGCGTTGCATTTCAATAATTCTCCCAGTTTCTTCTTGCTCATTCAGTCTCATGGTGGGAACGATGCGGTGTGTGACCTCACTGGGCCCTGCAAGGGACAGAGCAGGATGAATGCGGGCCTGTCATTGGACTGCAGCATACCCTCCCTTCCTCCCTCCTGCCTCCTCAAATTTCTATTGAGCACCTACTCAATCCCAGATGCTAGGGATACAAGATGGAGAAGTGAAGAGACACACTTGAGAGTGACAGCCAAGTGCTGAGCATGACCTCAGCCCAGCCCCTCTCCTGAGCCCCAGCTGCTGGCCTTGAGGCCCCTCCCGTGCAGGCACAGGCGGCTCATTCTCCCATTCCCCACCCCAGTCAGGGTGGCGCTCTCCTATTGACGTTGGTTGGCTTCTAAACCTCCAGTGCTTCTCCTCAGGTAAAACCCCTGCTCCTGGAGACAGGCCCCTCTCTACCCCTCCTGGTGTGGCCACTCATTCATGTTCCTTGAGGACTTTCCCTTAACTCTCCCGTCCCCAGTCATCCTCAGATGCTGCCATCATCCTGGGCAACGCTGGTGTCCACCAGGGTCCAGGGCTCATCCATTACCTCGCCTCACAGGCTGGACCCTCAGCAGGAATGTTCTTGGCTTCCGCGCCGTGTCAGCACCCACTCCTGCGGTTTCCCCTCCCTTATCACACACGAGGTCTCCATTCTCCCATCGTGACCTCTCTTACTGCCTTGTGCTCAAGGCACCTGTTCTTTGCCTGAGTTTGGACCTCTTCTTCCTGGACAACTTTATTTCTTACCTGCCAAATGGGATCTTTTTACACTCACTCCCTTTTCTGTCCAGTTAGATCAATTTACAATAGCATCAAAAAGAATAAAATACTTAGGAATAAACTTAACCAAGGAGGCAAAAGACATTTACATTGAAAAGTACTTTAAAAAAAGAAAAGTACTTTCCTCATACGCTACAAAGCCACTGTAATCAAAACAGCCTGGTACTGGCATAAGAACAGACGTACAGATCAATGGAACAGAACAGAGAACCCAGAAATAGACCCAAGCCATTACGTTCAATTAATATTTGACAGAGGAGGCAAGAGTGTACAATGGAGTCAAGAGAGTCTCTTCAATAAATGGTGTTGGGAAAATTGGATGACTACATGCAAAACACACACACACACACGGCCACCAACTTACACCATACACAATAAACTCAAAATGGATAAAAGACTTAAATGTCAGTTGTGAAACCATAAAAATCTTAGAAGAAACCATAGGCAGCAAAATCTCAGACATCTCTCATAGCAATATGTTTACAGATACATTTCCTAAGGCAAAGGAAACTAAGGAGAAAATGAACAAATGGGACCATATCAAAATAAAAAGCTCTGCACAGCAAAAGAAACCATCAACAAAAGGAAAAGAGAGTCCACTGAATGGGAGAACATATTTGGCAATGATACATCTGATAAAGGGTTAATATCCAAAATATATAAGGAACTCATACAACTTAACAGAAGGATGACAAACAATCCAATAAAAAAAAAATGGGCAAAGGACCTAAATAGACACTTCTCCAAAGAGGACACACAGAAGGCCAAGAGACATATGAAAACATGCTCAAAGTCACTAATCATCCAAAAGATGCAAATCAAAACAACAATGAGGTACCATCTCACATCTGTCAGAATGGCTACCATCAACAAATCAACAAAAGACAAATGCTGGTGAGGATGTGGAGAAAAGGGAACCCTGGTACACTGCTGGTGGGAATGCAGACTGGTGCTGCCATTATGGAAAAACAGTATGGAGTTTCCTCAAATAATTAAATATGGAACTGCCATTTGACCTAGTGATCCCACTTCTAGGTCTATATCCCAAGAAAACCAAAGCACCAATCAGAATATATGCACCCCTATGTTCACAGCAGCACAATTTACAATAGCTAAGATCTGGGAACAGCCCAAGTGCCCATCAGTAGATGAGTGGATCAAAAAGCTGTGGTACATTTATACCATGGAATACTATGCAGCAGTAAAAAAGAAGAAACCCTTACTCTCTGAGACAGCATGGAGGGACCTGGAGAGTATCATGCTAAGTGAAATAAGCCAGTCAGAGAAAGACAAGCATCACATGATCGCACTCATATGTGGAATCTAAGTAACAAAATAAACTGCTGAATGAAGCGAATCCAGAGACATGGAAGCATGGAACAGAGTGCGGGATCTCAGAGGGAAGGCGGGGAGGGTGGGTTGGTGGGAGGTAAACAACCAAAGACCTTGTATGCATGTATGCATAACCCATGGACACAGACAATAGGGTACTGAAGGCCTAGGATGGGGGTGGTGGGGAGCGTGGGGGGGGGCGCTGGAAGGGGTCAATGGAGGGAAAAGGGGACATATGTAATACTTTCAACAATAAAGAATTATTTTTAAAAACAAAAATTTAAAAAGTTACAATGATAGAGGAACTGGGCTGGCAGTGAATTTTTTTTTTTTTTTTAGTGTATAGAAATGCAACTGATTTTTGTGTGTTGATTTTGTATTTTGCAATTGGAATTTTTGCTCCTTTGCATGAAATCTCTCCTTATTTTCTTTGGGAGGCTGGAGGATTTTTTCCTTTGTACTCTGGTTTTCTAACATTTAATGATGATGGTGATGATGGCCCTGTTGAAGGTCTATCCTTTTTTGTTTAAATCCTTATCTGAGGATATTTTTCCATTGATTTTTAGAGAGAGTGGAAGAGAAAGGGAAAGACAGAGAGAAATATCGATGTGAGAGAAACACATAAATTTGTTGCCTCCTGCAGGTGCCCTGACCAGGGCCTGGGTCAGGGAGAAGCCTGCAACCGAGGTATGTGGCCCTTGACCAGAATTGAACCTGGGACCCTTAGGTCTGCAGGCCAATGCTCTATCCATGGAGCCAAACCAGCTAGGGCTGGTGAGGGTCTATCTTTAACCATTGTATTAGATACTGGGCAGATCAAATGTCTTTTGTTTTCAGGCCCACTTTACTCCCACTTCCAGAGCTGTCAGCTTCTGCTAATTCCTGAGCCTTTTGCAGTGGTTCTCACCTTCTGGCTCTTTAAATACAGTTCCTCATGTTGTGGTGACCCCCAACCATAAAATTATTTTCGTTGCTACTTCATAACTGTAATGTTGCTACTGTTATGAATCATAATGTAAATATCTGATATGCAGGATGTATTTAGGCGACCCCTGTGAAAAGGTCGTTCGACCCCCAAGGGGGTCGTGACCCACAGGTTGAGAACCGCTGCTGAGGGTTCTGTGATTAGGTTTCCCAAACCTGGCTTAGGAGTCAGGTTTCTTGTGCCTATGAAGTGGAGTTACCACTCATGTATCCATTTTCAGCTTTCAAATTTTTTGTGTCTCTTGTTTCCTTTTTGTTTGTTTTTTTAGATCTTATGGTTTACTTGTGCCATTTTAGTAGGTTTTCAATTAACCATCTTTAATTAGAAGTTCTAATGATATGGTTTTAATAATTGAAAACAAGCAGGTGTGTCTGTCAGACCTGTTAGTTAATTGTGTGAATAAAACTTAATAATAAATGCTGCTAAAACTAAAATGGTGGTTTGGAGATGGCAACCTCTCCTGTTTGGATAAAAAGTTCTTAAAAGCCAATCGAACTGGTCAATTCCTTAAACGACTTGAGGGTGTAAATTTTGAGCTAACATGTCTTGGTGGGCCCATGTTCAAAATCAGAGGTCAGACTTAGGCTCTTCATGATCAAGGCAGGCAATTGGTTATACATGCCTCCAACTGTTATGAACTATAAATATCTCCCGTGAGAAAACTATATTACATGAGTGCTATGATGTTTGCTTTGTTTAAAAATAATCCATGGTGGGTGTGGGGGCAATTACGGAGGGGTAGGGACACCGATGAAGCAAGAGTGACAGAAGTTGATGCTTGTTGAAGTTGGGGGATGGATTCATTAGACGTTTCTCTCCATTTCTGAATATGTCTGAACATTTCCATGATTGTAATGAGAAGACCATAGATATAGCATACATCATCCTGAGGACGTCTCAATTAATGATTTGCTGGGACACTCGGGCATATTCGAAGTATTTTCTGAAGCGAAGTTTTGCAATTGTCAAGCGCCTGGCCTTTGTGACACATGTGCTCTTATGTCATTCTTTAGACCTGATAGTGCCACTCAGGTACTGCTCAGAGAGTTTACTATTGTGTTAATTTCTCATCAACTCTAATGACAAGGGCACAGGAGACAACTATATCTCTATATATGAGAGGCCTGATGCACGAAGATTCATGCAAGAATGGGCCTTCCTGCCCCTGGCTGCTGGCACCACCTTCGCTCCAGCCCGGAGCTGCCTTTCTGCCTTCGTTCTAGCCCAGAGCTGCCTTTCCACCTTCCCACATTGCCCAGAGGCCTGGAGTGGCTGGGGCGGTGCGGAACGCCTGCGTCATTGCCATGGCGACGACACAAGCATCCTGCCCCGCCCCCGGCTGCTAGGCATCTGTGTATGCAAATTAACCTACCATCTTTGTTGGGTTAATTTGCATACTCACTCCTGATTGGCTGGTGGGCGTCATGAAGGTTCAGTCAATTTGCATCTTTCTCTTTTATTAGTGTAGATATATTTATATAAATATCTATATCTATATCTATATAAAGTTTTTTAAGACTCACAAGAAATTGTGAAAATAGTACAGAGAGTTCCTTTGTATCCTTCCACTACCTTTCCCCCAATGATAGTATCTTATATAACCACAGTACATGAGACAACTCATATGTGAAAGACCCAATCCTCAGCAATGGGGCGTTTTGTCAAGGTTTCTAAGCTTTATTCCTGAATGTAAACCTCCAGAACACAATATACTTGAACCACGTTGGCTTACTTTTCCACAGAAATGCCTTACCCTCTTGGTTTTCATTGACTGCCCAGGTAAGAAATGGACACCTGAGGAATGTTTTTTTAATTGTCTGAAAACCTACAATTGCAGATGACCAATTATATTATTCAACACCCCTTTCATAAGCATCCACGTGATAAGCTTCTCATGCAATTTAGTGCCAGGGAAAGGTTTGTTTCTCCAGAAAAAGAAAATTCCTTTATCCCTAAATGAAAACTATGTAAATAATCATATTTCTTTGTTTCCCTTTTTGCCTTGGTTGTCAGAAATTCAGAGGAACTTTAGGATATAATTACAGTCATAACTCATTTACAGTTTCTAATATCATTTCCCCCTCTCCCTTTAAATAGTCTCTGATTTTTAAAAAAATATTTTTAATATATTTTATTGATTTTTCACAGAGAGGAAGGGAGAGGAATAGAGAGTTAGAAACATGGATGAGCGAGAAACATTGATCAGCTGCCTCCTGCACACCCCCTACTGGGGATGTGCCCACAACCAAGGTACATGCCCTTGACTGGAATCGAACCTGGGACCCTTCAGTCCGCAGGCCGACGCTCTGTCCACTGAGCCAAACCAGCTAGGGCTAGTCTCTGATTTTTTTATGTGTCTTTAATTATATAGGTCTTCCATCCCTTATCCATAGTTCTAAGAGGCACAAAGCTCTAAAAATGAAATGCATTTTAAAATTATGAAGTGTAAATATTCATCCGTTTCACCAAAGAAACACTACTCTAGGGCTGCCATGTAATATACAGTATACAGTATGCTCTAAGACAATGATTTTCAACTGGTGTGCTACAAGAATTTTTAAAACATGCAATACCTGACTATTTAGTCAGGGCCACTGACCTCTTTTCCCTTAGATTGTCAAATAAAAAAATGACAAGAGCCAACAAAATAGCTGTCTAGGGTGAATAAATCAAAATTATACCTATTTTTGTCAGATCAGCAAAATATACTAGTATATATTTTTTGATGGGCCACAGAATTTTAGTAGTTTCTGCATGCCATGAAGATGAAAAAAGGTTGAAAATTGCTGCTCTAAGATCTGAAAGATTCTAAATTCTGACACTGTGGCTAACTCTAAGGATTGTGGACCTTGAATGTGGTAGGTCCTCACAGATCCTTTAGAGAGCAGGTGTGTGGCACGAAGAGGCTCCCAGAAGGCCATGGGGTGGATGTGACCTGATCCAGGAGGACACTTAGGAGAGGCTACCTCAGAAGCCAAAGGGTGACCTGCCCATGGCTGCCATTGGTCTGTTTGTCCCAATGTCCATCTCCTTTAGCCACTGGGGACAGTACCTGTTTCTGGAATCTCTTGTTGTTGTAATTTCTTGGTCGGTTTCAGAGCTGCTTCAAGGTCATAGACCTGGGAGCGGGTGAGTTTCAGCTCCCTGCGGAGCTCATTAATCTCCTTGATGAGGGAGACATTTTCCTGCATAAAAGGAGGAAAAGAGAGTGAGTATGGATGAGTGATCAGTGGGCACAGGGCATGCCCTGGCTAGGGGCCGAGGCTGTGGGGAATGAGTGGGGTTGGTCCTGAACCCAGATTAATTATCTGGTGCCTCTATTGGGGTCTGAGTCTTCATCCTAGCTCATGGCTCAGCCTCTTGAGGCATCAGCTAACTTACCTTCAGGTGGACTCTAGCAACATTAGATACAGACAATACACGCTATTTCCATCCACCCAGGCTCTTTCCAACACCAACAGTGACAACAACACTTTTCTAAGAACTTCATATGAATTTAATGCATTGAAGAAGCATAATAACCCTGTAAGTAGATTCTATTATAATCAAAATTTTACAAAAGAGGAAATCGAGGCACAGAAAGGTTATGTAACTTGCTCAAATTACATAGATAGTAAGTGACCGTGTCAGGATTCTGAGCCTGACAGCCTGGCTCCAGAGAGTTACAAGCTCTCAAGCACTGTGCTGTCCTTTATTCATTTTTTTCATTAATTGTTGAGCCTATATTTATAGGGTATCTGCCATGTCCCTGAGATGTAGACAGAAAAAAAGACATGGTTTCTGCCCCCAACAGCACACTGTTTAGTTAGGAACCCAGAAAAGTACGTGGGTAATTAACATTTGCAACATCCATCTGAAGTTCACTTCTCTTGTGTTTGATAATATCCACCCACCCACCCACCCACCCACCCACCTATCCATCCATGCATCACCCATCCCATATGTATGAGTACTAACTAGGTGCCAGGCACTGCGCTGACCCTGAGGTACACCGAAAGTGAGACCTGGTCTTGAGGAGTTTAGGGTTCCGTGGGGGGCCTGGCACAGTGCAGTGTGTGGCTGCCCTGCTGAGAGGCGGGAGTAGGGCACAAAGCACAGGTGCTGAGCTCTGCCTGAATGACCAGGGTGGACGCCTAGGAACAGGTCCGTGGGCTGAGGCCTGAAGGAGCTGCCAAGGAGAAGGTAAGGGGTCCTAGACAACTGGAACTGCAGGAGAGAGGCACAGAAGTAGGACACGGCGGGTGGGCGACTAGCAGCAGGTCTGCATCACTGGACACCAAGTGAGAGAGGGGAGTGGCGAGGAGTGAGGATGAAGAGCCTGCTGGACGCCGGGTGCTGGGGGCTCTGCCCCTGGGAACACTCTTCCCTTCCCACACCTCAGATCACTGCCTTCCTTTTCATACGCAGCACGAGGGCAGCAAGGGTGGCTCTGCGGTGTCCCCTTCCCCATAGGCCCAGAGAGACACTGGCCATTTTGCTCTGAGTCCACAGCCTCAGGTACTCCGCTTGTCTACAGCGGCACCTCCCATAGATCGTGCAAAGGAATCACCTGAGGATCCCGTTAAATGCGGCTCCGGACTCGGTAGGTCTGGAGCTAGTTCTGAAATTCTCCATGTCTAACCAGCTCCTGACAGATGCTGCCGCCGGCCTGTGAGCCAGGCCATCAGTGGGTAGCAAGGCCTGGAGGTCTGACAACCAAAAAAGTCAACGCGGCCCAAACCTACGTGGAACGGACTCGTGCCGGGAACAAGCTGTGCTTCCACATGGGACATTGTGAGCGTGGACTCTCAGCCCAGAGAATGGGGTGATCCCAAGCACTGTTCTCACAGCACTTCTGGGTCACGGGGACGTGCCCGTGGAGCCCAGGAGGGAACACCCCATCACAGTCTTTCCCTCCAGAGCCTCTTCGTCTGAGCATGTCAAACATACCTTCCGATTTTCAGTGTATCGCTTCATTTCAGTGCTCTTCCCTCCCTCGTGGATGAGGTGCCCAGTCATTGCCAACCCCTTGTTCTCAGGCGAGGCCCTGTGCCTGTTTTTGTGTACAGTCAGCAGCTTTTCTCCACCTGATCTTTCACCCTTTTAACCCACCCGGGCCTGGGTGAGGAAGCGGCCACATTTCCTCCCAGATGCTCTCCAGTGAAAGTCTCTGCCAGCCCTCCCCCCGCCCCAAACCTCTCTATGCTGACTTTGTATCATGACACGATCAATTCAATGTGTACTAGTATTTATGGGGTTCTAAGACCTTGGACTCTGCCTTGCCTGTAAGAGGTGCTCCATAAATATTTGTGGAATGGGTAGGCAAATGAATAACGAATGCAGTGGATACCAAGTTGAATAAGACGAGATTCTTACTAATGAGGAAATTATAAACCAGGGGGTAAAGGTCAGGCAGGGGAGAGCAGACCGAGAGGAGGCTCGGGAGAGCTGCAGTGAGCTCACGGGCCACTCGCACCCTCGGGGGCTCTCCACTCCCCTCTCACTTGGTGTCCCCCAGCTTCACTCTCCTGCCTCATTCAACGGAGTCATAGTCATCGGAATAAAAATTAGAGGCCGAGGGTGCCATCTCCCCAGTCCTCTCCATAAACTTCTGTAGTTACTTCTTCTTGGTCATCTCCATCCATTTGGTCACTGAACCCTGTGGATTTGTGTCTGAATAGAATCTGGTGTCTACGCTTCCTGCTGTGATTTCTAACCAGCTCTCAGCATCTCTCCCCTCTGCTACTGTAATGGCCCCAAGTGGACCCTGCCCTCGTTTTCTCCCCCACTCCACCCTCCACAACCCTGTCACATGTCTGGGACTTCTGGCTCCTGATACCTTTAAGTGTGAATGCCTGTTTCTGACCCCACTATCAGCCTTGGACACCTCCATGATGCTGGCCACCTAATGAACCTCCAGCACATGGTTCAGTCCTTATTAGAGTGTGACCAAGACCCATGCAGCCTGATTCCCCTGTTGTGTTCGTTCTTTCGTTCGTTCATTCATTCATTCATTCATTCACTCATCCATTCATAAAAAATCACTTACGAAGGAGTTCCTGAAAGCCTACTATGCACTGGTCGTGGTGCCAGACACAGGAGGTCCAGCTTGAATCCAATGCCAAGAGATGCCCTGAGGGTCTGAAGAGGGGTGCTCACCCATGTGAGGAAGGCTCCATGGGTGGCAGGGGACAGGGAAGAGAGTTTCAGGCCTGGTGTCAAGAGGGAGCAAGCAGGAGACGAGGCACTAAATACTTGATGAAAGTAATAATAAGAGTAATATAGTAAGAGTAATCATAACCTCAGGGGTTGATTTGGCTCCCTAAGGAGTACTTTCTGGGTGGTTCGTGCTCCGAGGGGTCCAGAGGTCACACCGAAGTCACCTGTACAGGCAGCGTACCTCGGGGAGGTAGGACGGGTTTGGTTCCAGACGACCACAATAAGCAAATAACACAACCCAAATCGCATGAACTTTTTGGTTTCCCAGTGCATGTAAGTTATTTTTACACCACACTGTAGTCTCTATTAAGTGTGCAATAGCATTATGTCTAAATACAATGTATAGACATTAAATGAAAAATACTTTATTGCTCAAAAATGCTAACCTTCATCTGAACTGTTGGAAAAAATGGCACTGATAGTGTTGCTTGATGCGGGGTTGCCACAAACCTTCATTTGTAAAAAAAACAACAAACAGTATCTGTGAGGCTCAATAAAGCAAGGTATGCCTGTATATGCTTTGGGGAGCTTTGTGAATTTAAAATGTGAACACAACCGTTTGCTAAACCTTCTGTTCCCGATCCCTCCTCAGTCAGGATGGCCTACAAAAGCCCTCCAATTCTCCAGGTCCCCACTCAGCAACTCTGGCAGAGAAAAGCTGGCCCAGGCCCATCGGGTACCAAGTCATTGGGCATGTAAGAGAGACGGGCTGGGGATGCTAAAGTCTGTTTATATAAAAAACCTTCTACGTAAAGGGGCTGTATCAAGCTGGCCAGGTTTGCCTTTTGTGGAGACTGACGCTGGAGAGCCACAGATGTGAACAGACTGGCAGTTGTAACACCCACGTTGGGCAGGGAAGGGAACGAATGCCTATAGCACCCCCTACTGGCTTTTCCTGAGTTGACATCTTTAAGAATGTGGCCGGGTGGAAAGAACAGGCGACTGATTTATTCTGTGAACGTGGAAGCCCTGCATGGGTGGCATTTTTCTGGAACCCACAGGTCTCGCCATCTGCCTAATTGCGCAAATGAGCCATTTCTCTGCTCCTCTTTCAGCCTGCTCACGTGCAATCTGACATTTCTATTCATCATTTCTACTCTGAAATGTCTTTTGACATTTTCCCCTTCCAAGTCCTTCTCATCTTCCTTGAACATGGGCTTTCCTGCCACCCGCCTGTCCCCACCAGCCTTTCCACCTGCCAATGGACTTAACCTTGGTAATACCCTACCTACTTCAGAAACCTCAGATGGCCCCTGCTTATAAGATACGCTTATGCTTCTTGGTGTGGCATGGAAAGCCCTTTCAATGGGACCCTAAACTACATCCTGTTCCAGTGGGTCCTTTCTCCCTGCCCCCACGCTGTGCAATGAAGTAAGGTCTGTGGACTCCTGAGTTTCCAAACATCCCACCGGCCTTCCTCTTCTCTGTCTGTCCTCGGGTTGTGCCCTCTGCCCGAAAGGCGCATCCCCATTTGCTCCCAGTCCACGCTCCCCTCATCCTTCACGGCCCAGCTCAAATGCCACGTCCCCTAACTGAGCCCACCTCCGTGGTGAGCTCGCAGCACGGGGCACACGGTGTGGAGCAGGGCTTACTCATCTTGCTCACATTCCCTGGCACAGAGTTCCCTACGATGAGCTCCCTGAGGGTAGGCACACCATCACCTCATCTTGGAATCCGCCATGGATGGCCAGAACTTGCCATGTAAGAAGCCCTCAAAGCATGTATACTGGAAGAGTACAGTATGTGTCCTAGATATTTGTATTCCATAGCAACTCTTATTTTCATATCTGCAAGCGTGCTGGAGAATGCATAGGGAGGCCCCATGCTCCCGTCTGAACATGCAAATGAGACAGTGACCTCATTTTCTGTTTTCTAATGAGTTTCTCTCAGATGCCATGTCCGCCCTGGCCTTCCTTGCCCTTTTTTGACTGAAGTGTCAGGGCCTAGGAACCTGCAGACACAGCTCCTTACCAAGGCATCAGGCATCCAGGCCACCAGCTGGGGGGTCTGGGGTCAGCGGAGTGGCCCCCTCTCCTGTCCTCTCAGCTCACAGGTACCCCTGGTCTGTGTGGTGGCCTTCCCGGCTCTCCCTCGGGATTTCCACCTTGGTTCGTAAACAGATCTCTTGCTCGGTGGACAGGAAGGAAAGAGCATTTCTGAGCACCTGTTCTGGGCCTGGCCAGTGCCGCAAGCATCCTATTAGTTCTCTCGTTCAAACCTCGCATTGCCTCGCTGAAGTTGGTGTTTTCTTCCCCGTTTTATAGACGGGGAAGGCATTCCTGAAGATGTTAGGGAATTTACTCATGGCGGCCCCACAAGCGTGGCTGAGGCAGGACAAGTGGGGTCTGCCCGGCGTCAGTGCCTGCCCGACACCTTGCCTGACCCTGGCCCGGCCCCTCTCCTTCAATTCAAGATTGAAGAAAGGAACAATTTTTAAAACCCAGACCAATGGTTTTGAAAGTTTTCCTTTAAAAAAAAATCTTCCAAACAAAAGTTTACAGAGCCTGCTGTAATAAACAAGGAGGCCTCCCTGGTTGAGGGTGGGGACCCTGCCTCCTGGGGCCCCTCTTGCTCCCTGCAGTTGCCTGGGGCACTTCTGCGGGCTCCAGGGCACATGGGTTTACCATGCTGCTCAAGAAAACACTCTTCCAGGGATTTCCCTCTGCCAGCCACTGGGGAGTGGCAGGGTTGGGCAGGTGCCCTGCCCGGATCTCCTCTGCTCTTTCTACTCCGACTTGCACCCTGGCCCAGCAGTGGGCACACAGCCTCTGGGGTAGTGAGGAGCAAAAGAGGACATTGTGTCCACCCCGAGCAGCCTCAGGGGATGCTTGCTCCAGGCTAGCCTGCGGTCTTCACTTTCTTTCCTGTTCCTTCTTCTCCTTGGACTGACACTTACTTTGGATGTCTGCTTTGGCATGGAGATAGGCACCTCGCCCCTGGCCCTCCCCCTAACCGCCCCCCCGCCCCCCCATGCGCTGGTAGCAGGGCAGATGAGAGCTCAGCAATGAGCAATGTCCCCTGCTGACAGCTGCTCCTGCAGTCCCACTGCCCCACTGCCCAGCACGTTGCACTCCCTGGTGGGCTCTTCATGTGTGGGGGCACTTGAGACCCTTAGCCATGGCTCTCTGTGTCAGCTGCTCGTGCCTAAGGGTCCCACCAATGATCAACGCCTGTCTCTGGGCCTCTGACTGCTTTCAGGGCCCTGCGTGGGGCAGTGGTTATTGATGGTGTGGGCTGCTTTTAAACCGGGGCTGTTTGTAAGATGGCACGAGCCCTACCGTGCCTGGGCCTGGCCTGAACTGCAGTGCCCTCTGCCCAGTGGTGTGTGGGCTGGCCAAGCTGGGCACTGGTTTGTTTCAATCCAACTGCTAGCCCATCCCCATTCCAGTATTTTAATTATGGCATTAAAGACATATAAGCATTAAAAGGTATGTCCCTTATATATGGGATTCTGATTAATTCACATTAATTGCCTCAGACGATACTGATACCCAAACAGAAATCTGGCAGGAGAAGCCCGACTGGCAACCCTGATAACGCGTTTACGTGGAGGCGGCGGTAATGGGGTCAGGCTCTCTGCACAGTCTATGGAGGATCGGGAGGCGGGCGTGGAGAGCTCATTAAGTCGGAGTGAGGCCAACTCTTCGGGTGGGTGTGGTTAGCTCTGCACCCAAGAGATAAGGGTAGGGACCTGAGGCACCAGAAAAGTCAGACGAGGAGGTGGGTGGAGACAGGCGTGTTCAGAGGAGAGAACTTGGCCAGCAGGGACCATGTGATACCAGTAGCAGAATAAAAAGCAGCAGAACAAAGCAGGTGAAATAAGAGTTGGAAACAGAGGAGAGGAAAAGGAGAGTGTGACTCAGGAGAGCTAAAATCACGGGGATGAAGGTCCAGAGGGGACAGGGCAACAAGAGTGAGGCAGGACACAGGAGTGCTTCAGATAAAGATGGGGCAGGAAAAAGAAACGGATGAAGTGAGGGGGGTGGTGGTGGTGGTTAAGGCCTGGGCATAGAGATGCCTAGGAAACCTCCTTGGCGAGCTCTGGGCCATGTCACAGCCAGGACGAGCTCTGGGAGGTCAGAGGAGAGGAGTCAAAGATCATGTTTTAGGGAAAGCCAGTGGGTCCCCTGGACCCTTGGGGAGCCCTGAGTATTGGGTGGTCTCGAGGGGCCCTTGACAGGCTCTCTCATCTGGGATGGCTCGGCCTCTGAGGGAGCTGACCCGGAGCGTGCAGGTACCTGCATGATGCGGACGTAATCGGTGCGGTGCAGCTCACCCTCCTTGACCACCTTCTTCTTGAGCGTGGCCAGGTTCCGCTCCAGGTGCTCCCGCTGGCGACTGTACTCCAGCTGCAGGTCTGTGTTCAGCCCTGCGATCTCCACCTGATGGGGCACAGGGGCCTCTGAGCGAGGGGCGACCAGGAGAGGAGGGGGGGGCGGGGAGGGAGGCAGAGCTCACCATGTCTGCCCGCTGCACGTACTTCTCAAAGAGACCTCGGACCTTCTCCTTCAGGGACCGGGCTTCCTGGATGTACGCCACGCAGTTGTGAAGGTCCGTCTTAAACCGTTTGACCAGCGCCTCCAAGTCCCGCTCCTGCAATCAGAGGTGCTTACTTCTGGTGCTGAAAGGATGGACTCTCCAGGGGCAGGGGCTGCAGGCTAATGGCTGCAGAAAGGGACAGGAGGCACCACATCTGGGACTCACAGTTGACCACACCGGGCACAGAGACCTAGATGGGCACACAGCCCAGAGGTGGAGGCCCTAAACCTCCATGCACCTGGCCTGAACAGCGTCAGGTTTAAGAGGCCAACACAGACTGCTTCCTTTATTGGCTCTGAGTTCCCTTCAGGACCATGGGCCTTAAGAGATGAGAGGAAGCCCAGTAGTCACCCTTATTCCTTTCGGAGCCGAGCTGGAGCATCGATTCTCTCCTGCAGGTCCCTGGGCCAGGGCTTCCAGGCCCCCTTATTACAAAAGCTCGCCCAGGGTTTATCCTTCCTGAGGGTGGCTGTGTGTGTGGGTAGGGAAAATATGACAAAATTGGGCTAGATCCCCCCTCTTCCATCACGCTTTCTCTGATACCCATCTTCCCCTACCTCTGACCTAGCGAGTCCTTCCTTCCTCCTGGCTCCCATAGCCCTTTATTCACATTCCTCAATTTTCCACCGTGCATTATAATTTTTATGCACATGCCACAAATCACCTGTCCACCTTTCCAGTTTGTGAAGGGCGGGATCTGTGCCCGTTCATGTTTGTAGCAGCTCTGTAGCAGCTTCTAGCATTACCTAGTACAGAGCCAATACTTACTGTGGGGAATGGAAAAATCCAGTCTGATCCAACCAGCATTGCAGGGTGCCCCGTGCCAGTGGGTGAAAGTGCAGCCAAGTCCTGGCCCAGGGCCAGAAGACCTGGCTCCCAGGATTGGCTCTCGGCTCTGTATGAACTGTGGGTGCCAGGTGAAGTTTCTTAACTTCCTAATCCTTCTGGCACGGCTTTCCTGATTTCTTACAAACAGGGACTAGAATAGGTGATCTCTGAAGTCCTCCCAGCCACAGCATCGATTGGATAGTCAAGGCCTTTAAGCACAGACTACAAATGACTCTGAGCATGCTCCTGCCCAGGACACAAGCCAACGCCGAGAGCATTCGCACGAAACTGGTTTCCCACCCCCTGGTCACTTTACCCAGAGTCATTGCACAGTCTCAGATGGATTCAGTCATGTGCATTTGCATGGGCCTGCAATCTGGCAGGGCTGTGAACAAGGATGCAAGTTAAAATGGGAATGTCTCTTAGCAGTGGGCTGGCTCTGCCTTTTAGAAGCCAGCTGCCCACTGCAGGCAGGTGCCAGATCCTGAATCCAAGAACCGCCAGACGCTGAAAATCCTCGCACCTTCTGTCTCTCTCTGCGCATCTCCTGATCGGTGGCTCGTAATTTCTGCCACAGCTCTGTGATGTTCAGCTCCAGCTGCGTGTTCTGCTTAAAGAAACGCTCCAGTTCAGATTCCATCTGTAGAGGACAAGGAACAGAGTCAAGAATAAGAGAGTGAGAGAACGGAAATTAGGTTTGAACCGAGGTCTTTCCGTGGGAACGTCTCCCCTGATACCAGGGCGTGTCTTTTCTAGCTCCCACCCGTCCCCTGGAGCAAAACCTTCCTTCTCGCTCCTCGTCTCCTCCAAAGCCCCCACCCCCGTGGCTGACATGTGAACCCAGGTCACGTGTTCCATGGCTGGGCCATGAGTTTTCCCCTCTTAGTTGCCTGGTTACCTTCTTCGCTTACATTCCTTATCATGGATAACTCTCAAGTTCTGGAACCTCAACTCCAGCCAGAGGCAGGGCCCCTCAGACAAGCACCCCCCTCGCCTACCCCGTGACACTGTGTGAGTGAATCTTGACCCTCTGGGGCCACAACTCATCAGAATCGATTCTGAAGCAGAAAGTTTTGAGGGACCAGCCTGTGGGCATCCCCAGCCAAAGGCATAAGACAGGAAAGAGGAAGCTGAGGAGGAACCTCTGCCTCACCGCTCTGTTGAAAAGGTCTTAAAAAGTACAACTGAGGAGAGTGTCCCGTCTTCAAAAGAAAAGGCAAAAAGCACAGGAGCTTCTGGAAGATTTATCTGTTGTTGCAGTTGTAGTGACCAAAGATGTGACTGACATCTGGAGCTTCTGATCAGAGTGAAACCAGCAGTAGCTGAGCTCTCGGTTGATTTAATTCTTCCCAAAAGGGAGAAGTGAAGTTCATTTTCACACGAAATCTGGTGGACCCTAGTGTTCTTGTTAATAGAGAGGTTCGCTGTTTAGGGGGATGGGACATTCACTGGGTTTGTTCATGGCTGGAGGGAGTAGCCCTTTGAGTCTATTTCCGGCCCTCTGCTCGGATTTCAAGGCTCCTGGCCACCTTCTGGGCATCAGGAGGCCCTCATGAGCCACACTCATGTTGTGAACACAAAAGGGCAGGTTTTAGAAGAACTTTGTCCTCATCATTGAAAGCACTTTGCATAGACAGAGAAGCCTAAATGTGTCACTGCCTCCCCCCCCCTCCCCCAAAGGTAATCATCGAGGTCAAAGGACCTTGCGGAAGGAGTCAGGCCAGCTATCAGCCCTGGCAGCAACTGGTACCAGGGTGGGGTAGGAGGGCTCTGTTTGATCACTCCCCAGGTTCCGGCACATCCCCTGCCAAGAATCAATGCCATGGTTGGCCCAGTTACTGAAGGGAAATGAGTAAGCTCTCAGGTATGTTGGGGTGGGTAGTAATCGACTAAGTCTTAAATCTAGTTGAAAAATATGTCAAATGAGGAGGGAGAAACGGGCAGTGATCTCCAGGGGCCTGCAGCACATTGATTCCAGGCAGGGGGACCTCTGCTCTCTCTTTCATATTCTCTGGCTACCATTTTTGGGCCTTGAAGTCACTTAAGAATGGCAGGAGGCCCAGAGGAGACATCCTTCCTTATCCCAGAGGCCAGGGAGAAAGTCATTGCCAAAAGGACATTTGTTCTCTGGACTGCCCCAGCCCTGGACTGATCCCATGCCTGGCTTCTTTCCTGGGCCTCCTAGAGAAAGGGCTTTGCTTTCTCCACCATAGCTCTTGTGCATCCAATTCTAGTTGGGTCACCAATGCTCTCTGACACCCTTTGACTTGTTATCCTTGCTCAGCACAATTAGAGAAAATGGAAGGGGAGCAGGAGGTCATTTTGCATAGGGCGGTCAGGAAAGGCCTCCTTGAAGAGGTGGCCGATAAGCTGAGACCTTGAAAGACGAAAAGAAGCCAGTCATGTGAAGACCTGGAACCTCTGAAACAGCATTGCAAAGGTCCCGAGATGGGAAAAGCCTGGCTTACCCCAAGAACTGTCAGAAAGCCTGTGGGTTGGAGCAGGGGAGGAAGCCCGGAGATAAGGCTGGAGAGGCAGGTAGAGGCCTCCTGGGCCTCAGTAGGGAGCTTGGAGTTTATTCTAGATGGGATGGGACACTACTGTGGTTCACTGTGGCCTCTATGTGGGAGTAGACTGGAGGCTGGAGTCAAGTCCAGACCAGAGAGGACGGAGGCTTGGACCAGTGTGATGGCCGCAGAAAGGAAGAAGGCTTGGATTTGAGAGATCTTTTGGAGACTGAGCAGATTGGTGATGATTGGTTATAGGGGTTAAGGGAAGGGAAGGACCAAGAAGACTTCTACACTTCTACCTCAAGCCCCTGGGAGGATCATGGGACACCTGTACCTCAATGGACTCTCAGAAGCCCTCTTCCAGTTGCTCTTGCTTCTAATCTCCTAGCTACCTTCATCCTGTTTGCTTTCCAAAACACACACTTAATTATGCCACTCCCCTGTTCAAGAGCCTTTGAGGACTTCCCATTCCTATCAGATGAAGTCCAAACATGGCTTTGCATAGGGCCCGAACCAACATTTCCAGTCTGAGAAAAAAATGTTGGAGGGGTGTACTTTCCGGTGCTCAAGGCTGGTGGCTGAGCACACATCGCCCCCTGGTGGCTTAAGGCCCAAAAGCCGCGGTTTCCCTTAGAGGGCCCAGAGCACGCACCTTGAGGTGCTGGTCGCGCCAAAGTCCACCCCTAGGACCCGCGAAAGCCAAATCCCAATGCATTTCGCTCTTGCACAGCTGAACACCCGGTTGGGCCTTCTCCGTGGCATCCTCTGAGGAGTGGAGGCTGCACGCCCGTGGGAGCAGGGAGGGACTGTGAGGAGAATTTTCTTTCCCTCCAGGCCAGCCAGGCAGAGTCGGGCAGGTGGCTATGGGTTGGGGAGGGCAGGGTGTGGCAGATGCCTTCTCACCTCCTGAATCTGTTCCTTCATCACCTTGATCTCATTCTCTCGAGGTTCTATTTGCTTCTTTAGCTCCTTTATTTTGTAGTCGAGCACAAACTTGAATTTCTCTAGTTCCTGATTTTTCTTTTTCAGGTCATAAATTCGCTTCTCCTGCAGGTGAGATGAGAGAAAAGTGAGGTGTCAGGAGGCCCGGGATATGGGATCCTGTTCGGCAAAGAACATACATCCTGTGCCCCCTGATTGAGGAGGCCCCGGACAGCTCTCTTCGCTGGGGAGACAAAGGCTGTGGCTCTGACTCCTTGGCTTCTGTGCCAGGACTGCGTGCATTCGCTCACTCACTCAAGTACAGGCTGTGGCCGGCTGTTTCCCAAAGCTGGCCTCGACAGCATTTCTCGTCCCACATGTTCTTGTACAACACAACCTTATGCTCCCCCATTAGGAAGTAGGACCTGGTTCCTCCCCTTGCCTCTGGCTGGACTTAGGGCTCGCTTGTAACCCACAGCATGTAGATCACATGATGCTGTGTGGCTTCCCAGGCTAGGTCTGAGAAGGCCACGCAGCTGCCACCGGTTCTCTGGGGGAGGCCATGTGCTACGTAAGCAGCCCCACTGCACTGAGACCTCCAGGCTGGGGAACACAGTAGGTGCTTTGGTGGATGGTCTTGGCTGACCCCAGCCTCCCAGCTGTCCCTGCCAAGGGCTGGGCATGAGGATGAAGAAGCCACCTTATATGCTGATCTTCCCACCCCCAGCTGCTTGCGTCCCCCTGGCTGTGGCCCTGCGAGACCCCAGACACCGAGGACAAAGACAACCCATCAGGTCTAGTTCCAGACCCACCGAATCTGTGACCATAATAAAAGAGTTTTTGGCTTTTACCACCAAGTTTTGGGGTAATTTGTTGCAAGGCAACAGTCACTAAAATGTAGGTCTATTTATCCATCAAACATTTACTAAATGAAGACCTTTATTTATTTATTTATTTAATTTATTAAATATATTTTATTGGTTTTTTACAGAGAGGAAGGGAGAGAGACAGAGAGTTAGAAACATCAATGAGAGAGAAACATCGATCAGCTGCCTCCTGCACATCTCCCACTGGGGATGTGCCCGCAACCCAGGTACATGCCCTTGACCGGAATCGAACCCAGGACCTTTCAGTCCGCAGGCCGACGCTCTATCCACTGAGCCAAACCGGTTTCGGCCTAAATGAAGACCTTTTATTAAGGTCTGGGATACTAAATAAAAATATGACACAGACCCTGCCCTTAAGGAGAAAACACTAGCTGGGGAAGCAGGTGTGTCAACAAATGTACCCTGCACGGTGGCAGGTGTTGTAGAAGGAGGCATGGAAGGTGCGGTGTGTATTGAGGGTGCTGAACACAAGGCGGTGGGTGGTTCACAGGGAAAGTGAAGAATGAGGCTGGAGGGAAGTAGGGGAAGGAGGCAAGGGTCTTGCGTGTTGGATAAAAGGTTCAGAATTTATCCAGGAGGCCAGGAGTTGGCAAATTACGGACCTCAGATCAATTCTGACCTGTTGCCTGTTTCCACAGTTTTATTGGAAATGGCCAAGCCCATTCATTTATGGGTTGTCTATCGCTGATTTTACACTTGGATGGCAGAGTTGAGTAGTTGTGACAGAGACTACACTGCCTGCGAAGAGTACAATATTCACTACCTAGCCCCTTACAGAAGAAAGCTTGCTGACCCCTGCCATGGGCCATGGGGAGCGAAGGAAGAATCTTAAGAGGGAGAGGGACATAATTACAGAGCGTGGTGGCAGGGAGGTGGGAAGAAAGGCCTTTAGACTGGTCAGGAGGCTGATGTAATGTTCTAGGTCAGAAGGTCTTTTTTTTTTTTTTTAAATATATTTTATTGATTTTTTACAGAGAGGAAGGGAGAGAGATAGAGAGTTAGAAACATCGATGAGAGAGAAACATCGATCAGCCGCCTCCTGCACATCTCCCACCGGGGATGTGCCCTCAACCCAGGTACATGCCCTTGACCGGAATCGAACCTGGGACCTTTCAGTCCGCAGGCCGACGACTGGTCAGGAGGCTGATGTCATGTTCTAGGTCAGAAGGTCTTAACCTCTTTCCTGTCAACCCCTCACCCCCTTTGAGAATCTGAAGAGAGCTTTAAACCCCCCTCTTAAAACAATGCCCAGATATATACACAAACACTCACATGTAGACATTACATGCAGGAACTGTCATCCCATCAGGTGCCCCGAGGGGCCCCATTTCACAGGTGAGAAAACAAAGGCTTAGAGAACTTGCCTAAGATCCCTTGGCTGATAATGGAGGAGCCTGTGTTGGAACCTAGCTAACTAGGCTAAAGCCCATGCGTTCTCAAACATTCGGCAGTAATGGTAGAGCCTGGATTTGCTCAGGAGGAGGATATAAAATCATTCGGTATGTTTTACAAAATATAATGGGTCTGTCTTCTAAGTGTTTTGTGAGAAAAGGTATCCTGAAATGTGATACAAGTCTTCTGGGGTGCCCAGCAATTATGGGGCCAACAGCGGGGAGCTCCTCTCTGACCAGGGGCAGATGAGCTGCCCCCAGTCCATGGGGATGGCCCCCTGGGATACCTGGAGCAGTGGAGAGCAGGGGCCTTGCAGTCAGCTGACTCAGGTTCTTATCCCAAGTTTGCCACCTACTAACTGTATGGTCTTGGGCAAGATACTTAACCACTTGGAACTCAGTTTCCTGAGCTTTACAACTGGGTTGCTCATGGCCCCTGGGGTTGCTGGGAGAATTCAATGTGACGTGTTTACAGCAATTGGCCCAGTGCTAAGCACACAGTAGGCACTTTACTGACTGCTTATCCCTCATCAAGTTAAATAAATATGTTCTCTTGGGCCTTGTCCTCATTGACGGGGTCCATCTAGGCTGCAGTTGAGGGCGGACAGGAGCTGAACCTTCACCTTATCTTGAATCGTCTCATCCCTTTCCTGGATCTCCCGCTTGAGGCTCAGGATATCCTTCTCCAGGGACTTAATGACTCCTTGCAGCTTCATCTGCTCTCCCTTCAGGCTCTCGATGTCATTGGCTCGCTCCTCAATCTCCTTCTGCAGGCTGCTGAACTAAAGATACAAATGGCAACAACAAAGACAACAAAGGCTTTGAACTGTCACTGTTCCTCCCAACTGTCTGTGCATGTGAAGAGCTCCCCATCAGAATCTGGGACAGTCAGGAATTTCCCAGGCCACACGGAGGATGTAGTGTTCTGTCTGATAAGATCCAGTTCCATCCCTTTATGCGAGGATGGACTGTCTTCATTGGGAGGCTCCGGAGACCAGCTCTCCGAGTGGACCCAGAGTTTCCCATGACCACACCGGCCTGGAAAGGTTGGAATCCATGCCTCATCGGGGTCACAAAGATTGAGCCTTAACTGGCGAGTCATCTTAGCCATGTCCAAGAGGGAAGACATGATGGTCCCCCGGACTGACTAGTAGTAGCGTGATTCCTAACAGGAAGGAACTCGGGCTTGCTTACTTGTCTTCTCTATCACTGCACATTTTGGGAAAACTGTGGCAAGTCTATACGGATCTATAAATTGAGTCCCTCCTCACCCCAACCATCAGTGGCTAAACACATTTTCCCTGCCCTGTAAACTAAGCATCCTATACCCCAAGCCTTCGCCCACCCATGGAGTCTAAACAGGAGCCACCCAGGGCTCCCTGCACCAGGAGCCTGAGGACACCTCCAGGTGAACGCCGTCTCACCTCCAGAAGACCTCATTTCCATTCCTATCGGGGTTTGGCTCTGATGACTAAATCCTACTGGCCAATAGATGAACGCCCAGAGCGCCCATCAGTGCCTCTGTGAACCTCACTATCCCTGGGAAGAGAAGGGGAAGCCCCGATGGTTACCCAGTTACAGGATGTGGTAAGGATCTGTCTGCCTGAGGGAGAGCAGAGGGAACCCTGACACCAGGCCACACCCCTTTCCTAACCCACTTGCTGGAGGTGAGGCCCTTCAGGCAGGCTCCACTGCCGTCCACCCGCCGCCCCTCACTTTCCCTGCAGCACTGCCCTTGCCCCCGCCAGGCCTCTGAGGGAACAGCCCGATACCTTCTTCCTCATGATGCCTGTTTCCCCTTTGAGCCGAAGGTTGGACTCCTTTTCATCCCGAAGCTTCTTCTCATACTTGGTTTTGATATCTTGGATTTCTCGGTCTTCGTCTTCTTCAATCTGTTTCTTCGTCTCTTCAAACTCCCGAAGCTGCTGCCTGACATCTTCCTGGGCCTGGCTCAGAGAGAGGGAGAGTGTGTGCTCGGGGAGAAGGGGCGCAGGGCACCTTGTGCTAAGAGGGCCTGGGGCGAGATGAGCATAGGGGGCCCGCGTGGGGAACGGGAGACTGAGGTTATTATAGAAATGGAATCCGAGGCCATGGGTCCCTCGAGGCTTCTGCATTCCTCCTGTCTGTCCTTCTACCTTCCCTTCTTTTCCTACCAGATTAGGCCTCAGGCCCCATCACTTCAACCAACACCCCAAACCCTCTTCTACCTCTAGCCTTCACATGGACACCCAGGCCTCCTCTATCTTTCCTTCTCCGAACTTGGGACACTCGTGATCTTATATTTATTTGTGAAATTATTTGATTGTCTCTCCCATTAGATATAAGTTCTTCAAGGGTAGAAACCCTGTCGATCATGCCCACCATTGAACTCCCAGTGTACAACACATACCAGCACACAGCAGGTTTGCAGAAAATACCTGAGAGAATGAGTGAACCTTTAATTCTGCCCCCCCAGATCCTAATCCAGTCAACCCTGATCTTTCACCTCCCACATGGTTCTTGAATCCATACGCTTCCCTTTATGCCTCCACCACTGCCCAAGCCACTTGCCTGGATTGCTGTCTCGGCCTCCTGACCAGACTCCCATCTCCAGTCACGCCTCCCTCCCGCCTGTTCCCACTCTCTACTCACAGGGAGCTTTCTAACTCACACACCTGATCATGCTACCTCCCACTTGAAAGCCTTCCATGGCTCACCTTGTCCTCAGAATAGAGTCCAGACTCTTGAGGTGGGTCTACAGCACCAGCTCACCTCTCAGCCTCAGCTGGCACTCCAGCCCCAAGCTCTTGGCAGAGTAACCTAACTTCCGTTCCCCCAAACATGCATGTCCCTCAGCTGCTGGGCTGGCACAAACTGTCCCTGTTTTCAGCCCTCTTCCCGAGAGTCTCTCCTAGCTCTCGGCTCAGCTATCATTTCTTGCCACTCGGCCATCACTCGGTTATATTGGAATTGCCTGTTTGACAGTGTCCTCCACTGGAATGGGAGCTCCTCAATGGCAGGACCACACCTCTCTGCTCACCACTGTGAACACCCAGCACAGCATCGGGTCCATAATTGGTGCCGAATGAGTAAAAGCCCGAGAGCTCAGATGCTGGGACAAGGAGCTCTGCCTGGTGGAGTTCAGCAAGTGGCTAGGGCATGACTCCTCTTTGCTCACTGCCACCAAGTGGTGGAAATTTCCAATTATATCAGAATCAATTGCTTTCCTCCCAGGCCGATCAATCTGGCACTCACTCTCCCAGGCTGCATGTGCCATCCCTGGACTGTGTGTTTCCAGGGTTGAGAGAGACAAGATGATTTGAAAACTGGGCCCAATGGCCTCCTGAGAAAGGCTTCCTTTTGCCCACCGCACGTTACCACACCCCTGCCAGACAGAAGTCTGGCCAGGCCAGCTCTGCCTGAAGCCTTCCGTGGCCCACAAACACCTGCTCTTTTTCTGGAAGATGTTGCTAAGGCATGAAAGCAGCCCGGCCAGGTTAGCTGAGATGGCATGCCAGGTGGAGGCTCCCTAGGAAAGTTCTGAGTTGAAATCTTATGGACTCAACAGAAGAAATGCATTGTGGTCAGTGTGGGAGGCGCTAGGAGGAAGGCCAGCCCCTCTCCCCTCTGGGTGGATTCAATATCCCTAGAGGCTGAGCTCTGACACATTTTCTCCAAAAATTACTCCGTACCTCATGACTCTCCTGCCCCTCACTCTCAGCACACCACCTGCCATTTCATGCCAAAAGGAGGCCATCTGGCCCCTCGCGATTTTCTCTTCATCTTGGGAAACTAGGTATTTTGGCAAAACCCACACTGCCTGAGCATCTATCCCTTCGCTCTGCCTGGGTGGCCTCTGCCTTGCGTTTCCCTGGCTCCTGGTCATGCTAACTTATATTCCTCCTGGATTGCATGAGCTCCTGCACTCCTTCCCTGACCTCCAGGCCAGCGTGGTCGGTGCCCTTCATCTGCGTGCACACCTTTATGAGTGGCCATGAATGTGACTGCCTCCCTCACCCAGCTGAGAACCAGGCCCCATGTTTTATTTTTCTTGGTCACCCAGCACTCAGGCTGGGAAACCAACAAGACACTATTTGTCTTTGCTAAACCAGTGGAGGAATGACTTCATTTTGTAAGAGAGTGGTTATTAAGGGGCTTCAGACAGCCACCTTCCCCATCATTCAGGGCCCTTGTTCCTCTCCAGGTTCTATAAGCTTCTTCTAGAAAGGTCTCCCCAATTCTTAAGGCTTGAGGGTACAGCTAAGATAGAACAACAGGCATGCACTTAGTCCATCCAAGGAATATTAGTCTCAAAACCAGAGCAGCACCTGGCTCAGTGAGTCCCCTGGTCTACACACAAATGTCTGAAACAGAGGTCGCAGGGCACACGCGCTGAAAGGAAGTTGGGGGAGGAGGTCAGGCGAGGCTTCCCGCAGCTCTTGGGCTGTTCAGAGGTCGGGCCTGCAGGCCGGGTACTGTGGGAGGGAGGCACAGCTTGGCTTCCTGCGAGTACCTCTTCCAGGAGGCCGGTCTTCTCCTGTAGTTTGGCCTCGTAAAACTCGGTCAGCTCCTCCAGGGCCTGGCTCTTGGTCTCATCGTTATCCCGAAGCTGTTTTTCATACTCCTCCTGCATCCTTTGGGACTTGAGCTGCAATTCCTGGTACTTCTCATATTCTAGAAGCAACTTCTGGTTGTTGCAACATTCTGAAGGGAAGCAAGGAAAGTGTTTAAGGTGAGACAGTGGCACCAACCTCAGGGACACCTAGGAGTCTTGGGTGCGTTCCATCTGCTTCCAGCACCAGCCGGAACCTCTGCCTCCAAAGCCAAGGCTCAGAGCCTGTCTTCCTCTCCTGCCCACAATTCCATCATCTCATCAGGCAGCCAAACCTCCTCCCCTTTGCTGCCTAGGCAGCAAGGTTTTGAAGAAAGTGCAGATGGGATGCTTGGGGGTTCAGGGCTAAGAAGAAATGTCTATCTATTTTGAATGTGCAAAATAGATAGTAGTACCCTCGTTTTACAGAGGAGTAACTGAGGCCCAGGGAGGTTGGGTGACTCCCCAGAGCTCCCAGCAAGTACATGGTGAGTCTGGGACAGTAGATCAGGCTCCAAACCTGCACGTTTCCGTATTCCCTACTGGCTTGTGTTTAATGAATAAGTAAAATACACAGGAGTGAAAACCACGGTGAGTTCCAGGGGATAAAGGCAGCCTGTTTATAGACAAAGCCTCACCATCCAGGACTTCTGCCGGGTCTGGGGACTCTCAGACATCTGCTACCTTCTGCCCACGTGGCCTCCACTGTGGACTCACCCAGGTCCTGCAGTTCCCGGGTTTGTTTGTCCAGGAGGTCATCCATGCGTTCACGATGAAATACATCCTGCTTTTCTTTTTCTGTTCTTAAAACCTAAAACACAGGGTCACATGTTCTCGTTTCTACACATCTGCTGAAAGCACTGCTGAGGTGAGAACACATTTTACAAGTGACGTCCACCTTCACCCACAAACATTTCCCAAGCCCGTGTGTTGTTCCAAGCACTGTTCTATGGGCAGCGACCAAGCTACTACTTTTCATTTACATTACATTCTGCTCTGAAAGTTCTATACTTTCACTGTTTATATGCTTCTACTAAGTGGGTCTTAATAATGAGGTCAGTTTTGGACATGCAGCAAATGCATTTTGGGGTGAAAAAAGTAAGAACTCAGTGGAGTTCTCTGTTGTCAGCACATTTTTAAATAAAATCCTTGGATATGTGAATGTGTCAGCATCTAAGGAAGTGTTTCTTTTCACAGAGCAGGAAGCTCCTCACAGGCAGTGGAGGAGCCGTCTCCAGGACCGAAGTTTGTGCTTAGCTTATGGAGGGCACCAAATCAGTGTGCTAAGTGAATGAAATAATTAAATCAACAGTCAGGTTTGTGGGTTGTGTGTGTGTGTGTGTGTGTGTGTGTGTGTGTGTTTTAGCCAAACTGTGTGACCCACGGAGATAACATAAAATAACAAATATCCCTTGAGCTAAAAATAGGGAGTTTTGGATGAAAGGCCAGGCAGATTAATGCAGAACAAAGAAATTATTCTGAGAGAGTCCTGGACCAAATCTAACCAGAGGAAGACCATTTAGACTAATTTTATTTAACCTACTGACAATCCGGAGATCAATACTCTGCTAGCTTTTTTCTTTCTATACTTACTTTTTCTTGTGACCTTTTAATTTTATTTTAAAATAAGTTTCTCTTGACCATAAAGGTAATATATTCTCATTGAGGAGAATTTGGAAATTACATATAAGTATAAAGAACATTTAAATTATCCATACTTCCAATTTCCAGAGATAATGACACTGTTAACTATTTTCTTAAAAAATTGTTCCATGTGTATTTATTTTATTTAATACTATTCACTATAGTGTTTTTTATTTTGTTTTTTTTTCACTTAGCACTTTGTCATAATCATTTCTGATGTTATCAGCTATGCTTTCAGATCACACACTGTCATGGATCTTATTGCATGAGCATATACCAGTTCCATCTTGAGTACATGGGAGTGAAAAGAAGATTTCTTGATATTTGTGGCTGCTGGTTTTGTCTCTCAAACAGACCTGGTTTTTTGTTTTCAAGGACTCCATTTCCTGGATGAACTTGTCGGTTAGCTCCTTAATCTTCTCGGAATAGTTCATATCCTTTAGTCGCAATTGATACTCATTCTCCATTTTTAATTCTTCCACACGAGTCTTCAGCTCCAACATGACCTGAGCCTTAGGGAGAAGGACACAGAATCAAGAACACTGACAGTGAGGGTGACTCGGACTGTTTACACCTGTGGCCCTGAGCTCTCTGAGACCGGCACCTCTGTTTAACCTCCAACTCATGTGTCTCAACCAGAACTTGTCATCATCCCCCACAAGACACACAGACTAAAGAGTAGGAGACATATGAGCTTCTTCCTCTACCCTCACAACATGCATTCAGTGAGCCCGGCTGTGTGCCAGGCATCATGCTAATAACCATCTCCTGCAAACATGAATAAATGGCACCTGCTCAGTGAGGTCTATGTGGACCACAGCATTTTATCCTGCTACTCTCCCCTTCTCATTCCCAGCACTCATGACCACCCTTCCCCCCAACTCTGCCCTACTTTTAATTATTTCTTTACATCTTGGCACTTTCTAATATATACTTTATCATTTTATTATCTTTGTCTTCTTCCCCCACTAGAATTTAAGTTCCAAGAAGTCTGAGATATTTGTTGGCCTTGTACGCTGATATATCCCAAGTACCTAGAACAGTGCCCAACACCTAGCAGGCATCCGAAAACATTTGTTGAGCCATGATTCCTGCCCCCATGGAACTTACAGTCAGAGAATACACATAGCATTATGAATTGTGATAGGTGCCCAAAGCTGGGCGGTTCCGAGAACTATTCATTTGTCCCTCTCAGGGTCTGTGATGCTTTTGCCTGGCCTCACTGTTATTACTTTAATTTAGGTCTTAAGTCTTTCCAACTTCCTGGTTCCTATGTCTAATGTCTTCTTCTTCCAATTCACAGTATTCACCATTGCCAAGTTTGATAAAATACTGTACTACACACCCCCTCACTTAAAAAAGAGTTAATGTTGATGACAGAGGAGGTGAGAACACAGGTGTGTGCACCCCCATTCATCTCTTCTGGTCTGTCTCCCCTACTTCCTGGCCAGTGGACTAGTGTGAATCTGGCACACAGGAAGTGCTGAGACAAGAGATGAACACAAGTTGCATGTGCAAAGTCAGGAAGGTAAGAGCGAGGATGCCTGGTCAGGGCACTGCCTGTGATTTGGTGAGGAAGGAGCCCGAGGGTGAGAGAGGAGGCTGAGACTGGGTCAGACCATCACGGTCCCTGTAAGCCATGCTAAGAAATTTTGATTTCACCTACAGGGCTTCCGAAGGCCCTCATCTAACCTGGTTAAGCTGACTTTGGCCTTAAAAAGACCTCTCTGACGGCAGCGTGCAGCACGGGCTAGATCAGAGGACTGAAGGCAGGGGTACAGCACAAGCCCGTGGGGGATGGGAGGGACTTGATTAGAGGTGGGATAGCGGGAGCAGAGAGTACTGGAAAGGTTCCAGAGAGATTTTAGGGAACGTGGGCCTGACTGGGTGTGGGTGAAGGTGTGAAGAGGTGAGAGGACTGGGGATGAAGACTGCTTCTCTGGCTAGACTGTTTCCTGTGGGTGCATTTGGCCCGTCTTGCTTCACTGCTTCATCCTCAGAGCCTGGCACAGGACCACAACATCGTCAGCACTAAATCAATATTTACTGACCCCGGGGATCTGCCTTGGACTAGTGGACTACATTTATTGTGGGGGTGATTGGGTATTTGACATGAAGTACTTGCTCATCATCCTTCCTTGGTCCCTTCTCTATGCTGCTGCAGAGCAGTCTCGCCAAGACACAAATCTATCAAGTCCATCCGTGGGTCCTTAGGAACAATGTCCAAAGTCTAAAACATGGTATAAAAGACCCTCCATGATCTCTCTGCAGCATCTGCACCCTCCCTCCCACACTCCCTCTCTTCTCCAGTGCCATACCCCCAAGCTGCCCCCTTCCCCGCCCCCCCCCGCCCCTGCCCCCACCAGGAGAATCTTCCCCAGAGCAACCCTCTGTCATCCCTCTGCACACATTTATTCCTCTTATTCCTCCGTGTTAAGATCCTTCCCACTTTGTTCTGGAAGGCTCCCTCCAAGGCTCACTTCCTCTGGTACCACCTGGCCTGGGTCAGGGTCCCCTCCCTGTGCCCTCACAGCATTGTGCCTTCCTAACGCCCATTACACCCTTAATTCCCTTTTTAAATGTCACCTATACTTCCTCCCAGGCCATAAGCTAAAGGGCCCTCTATGCCCTTCATTTCTGTGATCCCAGGCCTTAGTGCAGTGTCTGGTACACAGCAGACTCCTCTGTAAGTGCCAGCTGAATGAACGAATAAGTGAATGGCTGAATGAGTGGGTAAATCGTGGCCCGAGCGAGAGTGACATAGAATATAAAGAAAGCAAGCAGGCTGGGAAGTCTGGGAGTGTGACTTCTAAAGGCCAGGAGGAGGAAGAGCCAGGGCAGCAGTCAGAGAGGCTCACAAGGAATAATAAGAACGTGGTGTCGTGGACGCTGGGAGAGAAGGGCGTTTCGGGAAGAGCGGTGCATGCACCAGTCATTTCCCAGCTGCGGGAGGGGGCAGGCGGCAGCCCAGACACCTCAGGCTTTCGGAGCAGGCTGGTGTCTCCTATTGAGTCTCTTCCCCTACCCTCTGGGAGCAAGAGAGAAGAAAACAGAGAAGGAAGAGGAAACCTATTTGCCTGCCTGCAGTAGGTCAGACTCCAACTCTCAAAGGCTCTCCCCTCCCACTGTGCCTTTCCTACAGAAAGTTCCGGGAGCTCTAGGAGGGACCCCCAGAAAACGCGAGAGTCCCATCATCCTGCTCTGGGCCATTTCGGCATTGCTGGTCTGATGGTTTTACTTGTCTCCACCCCTCATTTGACGGTGAGTTTCCTGAGCACAGGGTCATGCCTGTTTCACACAGGCATCCTCAGCACCTAGTGGACAGTAGGTCTTCGGTAAATGCACTTTGGATTCTGGGTGAACAGCACCGAGTGCGTAGTTTTCCCATCTGCCCCAAGCCTCTTGAGTTTATCATCCATTCAGCTCCTCCCTTAGGAAGTGAGGCACTGCTATGCCCTCGAAGCCCTCAAAACACATCTGGATGCAGTTTTTACATGAACAGGAGGGAAGGCCCTTTGGGATAAAGAGAATGGACTCCAGACTAAATCCGGATCAGAACTCTGGTCCTGCAACCTATTAGCTCAGTGACTTTGGACACATCACTCAACCTCTCTGAAACCATTTCCTGAAACACAGGAGAATGACAGTAGTATCTTCTTCATAGATCCTAGTGAGTTTTAAATGAGAAAATGCTTATCATTAGCACAGTGCCTGGTGTGTGGCAAACCTTAAAAAATGTTGGTTATTGGCTATTACTTTTATTGTTTTGTTAAGAGGAATGTTTTATAAATATCTCCTTTTTTTTTTTTAAGAAGGCTTCCTATATTAGCAGCTATTAAGTTTCACAGATACAACTGGGATATTCAGTGTGTCAGTTCAGTTTTATCAGTATTTACTGATTGTCTTCCATGGGCTAGAAACTGTTGGTCATACAAGAGAATTGTTTGTCGTAGTTCCCGCCTTCAAAGAGTAGGGAGAGAAAAGCTAGTGCACAGCATCAGATGGGTACGCGGCGGAATGACAGGCAGGTGCGGTGGGAACAGACCAAGGGCCAGTGAGGAGGGCAGCATGGCCATGTGGGCAGAGAATGTGCAGTGGGCTCTGGGCATTAGGGGGCCTTGAATGCCAGTCCAGGAGTTTGGACGCAATCTGTAAGGAATTTCCACATGCCTCTTCATCAGATCCGATTCTTACCTTCTCTTCCATGTCTGTTTTAGTCACAAGCACCTCTTCGGCAAAGCCCACCTCCCTCTCTCGCTTGATTCCCCGACCATCCTTATCAAAGACCTTCCAGGTGAATAGGCAGCCATCCTCGGAGGCCGTCAGCAGGAATTGGTCATCGAAGGTGAGCAACATCTGAGAAAAAGCCCATGAAGAGGAGGCTCTCTGAGGCCCTGGGTGACAGGACTGGCCATTGTGCAAGCCCCCCCTCCTCCCATGCAGGCCCAGGCACAGCTCATGGGGAGGAAGACCCAATGCTGGGTAAGGATGAAACAGGAGCTCTCACGGGTTCCTGGTAATTAATAAAAGAAGCAAGACTAGGTCTCTGTAGATTTGGAATTTTAAGAGTCAGTTATTATCTAGACTGTACAAAGAACTCTCAAAACTCAACAGTAAAGAGCCCAAACAGTCCAACTAGAAAGTGGACAAAAGACATGGAGACATTTCACAGAAGAGAATGTACAGATGGCAAATAAGGACACAAAAAGGTGTTCAGCCATTAGGGAACTGCAAATTAAGACCACGATGAGATACCACCACACATCCATCAGAACAGCTAAACTATAATAGTGACACCACCAAACGCTGGCCGTGATGTGGAGAAACTGACTCTCTCATGCACTGCTGGTGATTGACAGGCTCTTAAAAAATGAAACATATATTTACAATATGATCCAGCAGTGGTACTCCTGGGCATTTATCCCCGAGAAATGAAAACTTAGCTCCACACAAAAGCTTGTACATAATTGTTCATACAACTTTATTTGTAATAGCCCAAAACTGGGAGAAATAAAAATATCCTACAATAGATGACGGTTGGGAAAACTATGGTAGAGCCCTACCATGGAACGCCATTCGGCAGGGAGAAGGAATAAACTATTGAGACATGAAATACCTTAGCAGTGGTTCTCAACCTTCCTAATGCCGCGACCTTTTAATACAGTTCCTCATGTTGTGGTGACCCCCAACCATAAAATTATTTTGTTGCTACTTCATAACTATAATTTTGCTACTGTTATGAATTGTAATGTAAATATCTGATATGCAGGGTGTATTTTCGTTGTTCGCGACCCACAGGTTAAGAACCGCTGCCTTAGAGGGATCTCGAGGACATTAGGCTGAGAGGGAAAAGCCACTCTCAAAAGGTCACATACGTGTGATTCCATTTATGTAACATTCCCAAGATGACAAAATGTTAGAAATGGAAAACAAATGAGTGGCTGTCAAGGACTAGGGCTGGGGGTGGGAGGGGGGTGGGGGTGACTATAAAAGGGCAGCATGAGGGAGCTCTTTGTGATGGTGGCATAGTTCTGTATCTTGATTGCAGTGGTGGGTACAGAGATCTATGCACGAGATAAAACGACAGAGACTTACACACACATATTGTCCCAATGTCAACTTTCTGGTTTGGTATGGTACTATAGTCAGTTTAGGTGTAACTACTAGGGGAAACTGGGTGAAGGGTACACAGGACCTCTATGCTATCTTTAAAATTTCCTGTGAATCTATTATTATTTCAAAATGAAACACACACACAAAAAAGAGCCAACTCTGAAAGTATCTTCCCACAATCAGTAGTATGTGTCAAAAACCTTAAAGATGGCCATGCTCTCATCCTCAGGAATTCTCTGTCTAGGGACTTAGCCTCAGGAAATAATCAGAGATGCCCTTGGAAATCTGTAGACTAGGACACTCATTAGAGTTTATAAGGTAACTTAAATACCCAGTTATAAGAGAAGAGTTAAATAAGTTATGGTTCATCACACAAAAGAATATCTGTGTAGCACTAAAATCATGCTGTTGAGGACAATTTAATTACTGAATATAATAGCATTAAGTTTTTTAAAAAGGTTGCAAAAGAGTGTACATATAGTATAAACTCAATTTTTGTAAAACACACACACTATATACATAAAAGAGTAGACATTTCAAATGCACCCAATTTTTAATGATATTATTATGAGAATTTTTATTTCTAAAATAAACATGCATTGCTTTTATAATCAGAAAACTAAACATCTTATCCATAAAACTTAGTAGATCTGAAGGGAAGGTGGGAGGGACTATGTCATAGGAATCTGCTTTGGAACAAGAACTGGCTCAATACAGGAATGTTCCAGTTTATAATGAAAAATCCTTTCCTAGTAAGGACAGTGTCTACAGGCAAGCCAATAGGATTTGGGACCTAGTAAAAAGCCTCAGGTGTTGCTGTTGTTCAATCTGGAGTAAGAGGGGGGTGGGGGGAGGAGCTACACATTCTCCCAGTGCCTGTTCTTCAGAACTCCATGTAAACAGAAGCGCTGCTGTTTTAGAAGGGAGAATGGAGGGACAATTTACAAATGTGTGCTCATGTTGTTACCCCCAGGAAGGTCTCAGGATGGGGGAGGGCTCATCTCCTGGGCTATGACTCCTTTTAGTCCAGGGCACTTCTGTGGAGGAGGTGGAGAGCTGTGATCAGCCAACACTCAGAGCTGGGAGGAATGCACTGGCCGGGGAGAGGAGGTCTGGGTGAGGCACCTCCAGCATCTCTCAAATGGCCCTTCATTATCCATAATATTGTGGTGAACCATCTGTGCATAAATCTTTAGGTGCATCCAATTATTTCCTAGGATACATGTCTTTTTATTTTGTTTTTAATTTTTTTTATATCTTATTGATTTTTACAGAGAGGAAGGGAGAGGGATAGAAAGTTAGAAACATCAATGAGAGAGAAACATCGATCACCCGCCTCCTGCACACTCCCCACTGGGTATGTGCCCACAACCAAGGTGCATACCCTCGAATGGAATCGAACCTGGGACTCTTGAGTCCTCAGGCCAACGCTCTATCCACTGAGCCAAACCGGTTAGGGATCCTAGGATAAATTTCTGTGATTAGGTGAAACAAAGAATATTAATAGCCAATAAATGTCTATTGAAGGGATGGCTGGATGAATAAGTAAGGAGACAGACAAGACACTGCGGGTTGATGGGGTGAAGAAGGTATGTGGGGACAGGATCAAATGGATCTACTGACTGCTGGTTCTGGGACTGGGCCCCTGAAGAGAGGGGACTCTCTCACCTTGGTGATAGGACCGCCATGGGCCTGGTAATCATTGAACTCTTTCGGCAAAGGCAGAGGGTACTTCATTGCACGTATGGTTCCCACTGAGGTTCCCACAAATATCATGCGGCCCGAGTGAGAGATAACAATGGCTGTGTAGACGACATCAAATGTTGGTATCTCCCGAAGGACCTGGAGAAAAGACAGCTCTGCTCAGTGTGAGGGGTGAGCCATGTCCCCAGGTTCCCAAATCATTCTCTTCCTCTCCTCTAATAGCAATGTTAGAGCAAGTTCTGTATTTAAAAAACATGTCTCTGCCCGGCCAGTATGGCGCAGTGGTTGAGCCTTGACCCATGAACCAGGAGGTCAAGTTTCGATTCCTGGTCAGGGCACATGCCCGGGTTATGGGCTCAATCCCCAACAGGGGGCATGCAGGAGGCAGCCGATCAATGATTCTCATCATTGTTGTTCCTGTCTCTCTCTCCTTCTCCCTCCTGCTCTCTGAAACCAATAAAAACATATATATATTTTTTAAAAATACATTTTATTGATTTTTTACAGAGAGGAAGGGAGAGGGATAGAGAGTTAGAAACATCGATGAGAGAGAAACATCGATCAGCTGCCTCCTGCACATCTCCTACTGGGGATGTGCCCGCAACCTAGGTACATGGCCTTGACGGGAATCGAACCTGGGACCCTTCAGTCCACAGGCCGACACTCTATCCACTGAGCCAAACCGGTTTCGGCAAACCATATTTTTAAAAAATGTGTCGCCCTAGTCGATTTGGCTCAGTGCACATAGAGCATCGGCCTGCAGACCAAATGGTCCCAGGTTTGATTCCCGTCAAGGGCATGTACCTGTGTTGCAGGTTCCTCCCTGGCCAGGGTCCTGATCAGGACGCATGCAGGAGGCAACCAATTGGTGTGTTTCTCTCATATTGCTGTTTCTCTTTGCCTTTCCCTCTCTTTTCCACTCTCTCTAAAAATCAATGAAAAAAAAAATCAAGTCAGGATTTTAAAAAAAAGGGGGGGTCTCCTATTTCTGCAGCATCTGCAAATGTGCTCAGCACATAAAAGGCACAAACTAAATATTTCTTGGCTGCTTGATTGATAATAAACAGTTCTACAAGTTAGGAATAACACTAATAAAGGGAACCTTTCAAACAGCACCTACTAGGTGCCAAGCATCATTCTATGGCTTTTATATGTTGTAACTCATTAAATCCTCACAAAACTCCTTTGGTGGAGTGATTGTTACCCCTGCAACAGAGTCACAGAAATGGTAGGTTATTTGCCTCAACTCACCCACCTAGAAAGTGGCAGCAGGCTCCTTGGCTGCTATATTACCATGCACCTCAAATGCAGAATAGGATGTGGATCATAAATGCATTCAGCAAGCATTCATTCATGTCCATTACATAAACAAAGCTATACTATCAAGGAACTCATTCCTGCACATATTAAATCACCCCCACACCCACCCATCCACCCATGTGCCTACCCACCAGACATTGGTCGGATGCTTGCGGTGGGCCATGCTGGCTGGTAGGCATATCAAGAAGGGAGAACCATGGCTCTGCCCTCCCAGAGCTTTGTTCTGGTGCCGCACTGAGAAAGCCACCACAGAACCAGGACTAAGCTACCTGGGGCACCAAGCTGTTTTGATCCTGGGGAAACCTGCCTGAGGTCAGTTTGCTGCCGTGGTATCTCTGTCCTTCCCCAGATATCAGGACCCGGAGAGTGACGAGCACCAAAGGAAAGTGAGAGAAATCAATGAAGACCAGCTGCCGCTGGGCTCCTGGAGAAGGACACAGCCACGCGAGGAGGCGGCGTCCTTGCTGAGCTCTTCTCTCCTCCCTCAGCCACTGGGAGCTATTGCCACCATTTCAGAGTTTGGGGGTCTCAGGTGAACACGGTGGCAAGCCTAGGTAACAGCAATAACTACAGTTTTGCTCCTACCCCAGGAAAGTAAGTACAGATCTAGAGTAAGGGTGCAGGTTCGAAATGCTGCTGAGCTCCATGCCTGGAGGGTGGAGAGAAGGTCTAGGTAGCAAGCAAAATCCAAGTGAAAAAGGGCCCCACAATTTAGCCCAGTCAGGTAGGGCACTGGGCAGAAAATTCCAGAAGTAACAAGAACTGAGATGACTAAAAAGGAACAGGGAGCCAGGTGTGACTCCATGAAGAAGAGCCCCTGTTCTCACAACCCTCTTTCTGTGGTAACCACAGGGGTTGTCCCCTGCAGGTCAGTGCAGCAGCCCAGCGGCCGGTCAGGGGCAGGCAGACTCACGGAAGAATCGGCGATCTCCTTGAGGGTATGGTCAGATCCAACAGCAAAGATAATTTTGCTATCAGGGGAGACGGTTACACAGTTGTAGCTGCAGGACTTGATCACACATTCCGTCTCCCTCTTTCCTGTGGACAGATTCCACTCATATACAGCACCGTCTGTGCCACAAGAAATCAGTTTGCTGTCATCTGCATTCCACGCAATGGAACGAATCTGCAGGGGGTGAAGACATGCCCAGTGAAGAGGACGCACACATATGCACAGCCCTCACGTGGCAGAGGCGCATGAACTCTTCACGTGTTCCACTAGACCAGTGGTCGGCGAACTGCGGCTCGCGAGCCACATGCGGCTCTTTGGCCCCTTGAGTGTGGCTCTTCCACAAAATACCGACTTCTGCGCACGGGCCACGAAGTTTTCAATCGCACTGTATGTGCACGCCCGCACGTGGTATTTTGTGGAAGAGCCACACTCAAGGGGCCAAAGAGCCGCATGTGGCTCGCGAGCCATAGTTTGCCCACCACGGCACTAGACTGAGGCAGAATGTCCTTTCCCGGTATGTACCCTCCAGTCAGCACAAAACAGAATATTCATATTCTGTTTGCCAAGATGCTTGCAAAATATAGTAGATGAAATACTCCCATTTCCTTTTTACCTTAGAATGGCAAGACTAAATTGTAATGGTTCCTATAATGCTACAACTATTCAATTATGACTATGTTTAATAAAACACTTTTTTGGGGGAAAAATAATTATATATTCACAGGAAGTTGCAAAAATAGTAGAAAGGACCTCTCTACTCTGAAATAGCAGAGTAAGTCTCTTAGCTGACCCCGCCCCCCTAAAAAAAATAAGTTAACTGTTAAAAATAATACAATCAAGTATGTAAAGTCTCTGGAAATTGTCCTAAGGGCATATAGCAAATGTAAAAACATTCATTCAGGTAAATGTACTCAGCCTCAGTAAGAACAGAAGCTGTGGCATTTGAGCCATGACCTGCTCTGCTCCAAGAATTTTACTCTTGTGCTCTCTGGGCAGGTGTGGCCAAAAGATGGGGCTCCCTCTCCCTCCAGCTCTCAGTCTTTGGCTACGGTGTCACCCTGGGAAGGGCAGACCGCTAGTGTTTCTTATTCCTACTCTGAAGCTCTATTCTAGGCAGGCAAGGCCAAGAGGACTGGTCCCCCTCCCCCCAGCCAGTCCCCACTGTTGGTGGAAGCTCTACTCCAAGTGTAGGAGGCCAAGGATATCGAGGGTCTGCGGATGCTGGTTCCCAATCATGAGGGGAGAGCTGAAAAGACCAGGGGCTTCCATCCCTCTCCCTCTGCAAGTGCCACTCGGACTGAAGGGGTCACTCCTGAAAAGCAGAGCAGGGATTCTGCCCAGGGGATGGTCAGGCCATAAAACAAGAGCTCTCCAGCTCTGCTTGAGGGGACGGACTTATTTGGAGCAGAGCACAGTGTACTTTTATCTGTGTCTCCACAGTAACAATGAAAATACCAATGAATAAGTAAGGAGACAGAAAAGACACTGCGGGTTGATGGGGTGAAGAAGGTATGTGGGGACAGGATCAAATGGATCTACTGACTGCTGGTTCTGGGACTGGGCCCCTGAAGAGAGGGGACTCTCTCACCTTGGTGATAGGACCGCCATGGGCCTGGTAATCATTGAACTCTTTCGGCAAAGGCAGAGGGTACTTCATTGCACGTATGGTTCCCACTGAGGTTCCCACAAATAACATGCGGCCCGAGTGATATTTGAAGACCAATCCCACTGCGAAGCAGCTCTCCATAATCCGTGTGTTTATAGCACTTCCATTGCTAAAGTCAATGGTGAGTTTTTAGTCTGTGCAGGACCTCTCTCTGATATTCCATGCCAGCGACCGCTTTATCCTTTTGGAACTAGTTCCCTGGCCTCTTTGCTACAAGTCCCTGATGCCAGGTTCTCTTTGCACCTTCCTTGGAGTCTTTCTGTTCTTTTAACAATCCTTTAAATGTTGGCCATCTGTCTGCTGCCCAAGATCCTTCTCAGATTCCACACAGGCCCCTGGTGATCTAATCCACTCCACCCTAGTCCCCGGAATCTTAATATCAGCCTTGACTTCTTTCCTGACCTCCGTACTTCCTGGACATGTCAAACATAACATGTCCAAATGGAACTTAACACCTTTTTTCTCTCTGTCCCTACTACTAAAGCCATGGTTTAGTTCCTAACTCATCCTCCACCCTCACTTCCTAGGTGGGCTCCATCATTCAACTTTCCTCCCGTCTCAGCCATCCTCAATATCATTTGCAGAATTACCTTTCTTACATCCTTTCAGTTGTTTCTCATCACCTACAGACCAATGTCCAATTCCTTGGCCTGGCATACAACACTCTATGATACAGGCAATTTCTCCAGCTCTTTCTTCTATCACTCCTCAAGTGTGCCCAATGTGCCAGCCATAGAAACCACAAGCCACCATCCTATTTTATACTCCCCTTCTATCATCTGTAACATGTCCTCGAGCCTAGAATGCCTTTCTTTTTCTTTTGCTTTTTCTCTCCAAATTCATCTGCTGACATCTTAAGCCTTTTAATCTTTGGCCCCTCCCTTTTCTTCATGCCCTATATCCACTCTATCTTCTTTACCTATTGGTCTTACTTCCTAAATATCTTTTAAATTCATCCACTTCTCCCTATCTGTACCACCTCCACCCTGGTCCAAAATACTGTCTTCTATCGTGTAGACATCCTTATTTCTTTAAATGCATTCTTTACTCTGTAGCCAAAGTAAGCTTTTAAAATGCAAATCTGGTCATATCATTCTCTGCCCTGAGAGTCCTCAGTGATTTCGAGGAACAAGGATAAAGTATAAAAACCCTTAAACGCCTACAAGGTTCTAACCCAGTGGTTCTCAACCTTCCTAATGCCGTGACCCTTTATACAGTTCCTCATGTTGTGGTGACCCCCAACCATAAAATTATTTTCGTTGCTACTTCATAACTGTAATTTTGCTACTGTTATGAATCATAATGTAAATATCTGATATGCAGGAGGTATTTTCATTGTTACAAATTGAACATAATTAAAGCATAGTGATTAATCACAAAAACAATATGTAATTATATATGTGTTTTCCAATGGTCTTAGGCAACCCCTGTGAAAGGGTCGTTTGACCCCCAAAGGGGTCGCGACCCACAGGTTGAGAACCGCTGTTCTAACCTCTCCAATCTCAGCTCACCCCAAGTTTTATCCTGATACCTATGTTCCAGCCCCACAGACATCTCAGTTCCTCTGACACACGATGCACTCTCCCACCTCAGTGTCTTTGGAGCCCTATCTGCAATGACTATCCCACCAGCTCTGTGTGGTTAATCCCTACCCATTCCTGTAGGACCAAGCCTTTGTGAACACCCAATTTCCTTCATTATGCCAATTCCTTCATTATTTCCTCTCATAACACCTCGTGTTTTCCTTTCATTGAATTTATGGCAACTAGTAATTAAATTTGTCTGTGCATCTGTTTTACTGTCTCTTCCCCCAAGTAGACAATGAGCTCCAAGAGGAAAGGAATCGCTTCTCTTTTCATCACTTATTCCCCATTGGCTAGCATCATGCTGGACTCTGTGCTCCTCCACACCCACCTACCTTCCCTGTGTGTCCTTTCAGATTTGTGATGTTCTCCAGGCTTGTGGTGGTGAAAAGGTGAATCACGTTTCCATTGACTGCAGCAAACAGGTGACCTCCATTGCTAAAGGCACACTACAAGGAAATACAGCCAGAGAGCAAGCATGAAAAAAGTGAGCAGTCTCATTCTGTTACCGTCAAGTCCTCTTTTTCTCAAAGAGTTGAGGCTGAGCCCTAGCTGGTTTGGCTCAGTGGATAGCGTGTTGACCTTCAGACTGAAGGGTTCTGGGTTCAATTCTGGTCAAGGGCATATACCTCAGTTGCAGGCTCGATCCCCATCCCTGGTCAGGGCGTGTGTGGGAGGCAACAAATTGATGCGTCTCTCTCACATCGATGTTTCTCTCTCTCTGTCTCTCCCTCTCCCTTCCACTCTCGCTAAAAAAATCAATGGGGGAAATTATATATATTTAAAGAGTTCAGGCTGAAACCATGTGTGGAGGTGGAAATTGGGGCAAGGTACCAACATACTGAGAACTGGCTGACAACTACTCCTGTAGCTCACTGCCATGTGCATTAAGTATGAAGATGCTTACTGGTTCACAGAGCAGAGCACTCATTTGTCTGTAGAAGTTTCAGAGTAGGGAAGTGATTCCTGGAACCACGTCTTGTTCCTGCAGGTCAGCCCCGGGAAAGCTGATGGACTGCTCACTGCCTCTCTGCTGACTTCTGGGCTTCTCCCAGGCTCCAGCCTCGCCTTCCCAGCTCTGACTCTGACTCTGTGGTAAGCCTTCCTTTTCAATGCTTTTGTATTGCTCCACAATCACAGAGAGGACCTACGGCAGGTGGGATCTCACAGGGCTGGGCTCAATTAAAGATTTTGGTGAGAATAAGAAAAAGGCAACAGAGCCATATACTCAGTAAGTTTGGTGGGGGAAGAATTGGATTATTTTCTTTTTAAAGCCACTAAAGTTTTCTAAGACACCTTTTGGTCCCACCTCCCTCGAGTGTCTTAGTTGGTATTTCAGCCTTGGATTTCCAAGAAACTGGACCGTTATCTCCAGCAGTTCTTACCTCTTTGCATCCTCTGATAGAATATTCTTTGAATGAACGTATATCGTCAATGAGTAGGTTCATGAGGCGTAGTTTGTCAGCAAACCCTACTACAATGAAGTGACCAGACGGGTGAAGGCTGATTGTATAGGCCTCTTCCTGGTATTCCTTGTAGAGTTCCAGAGTGCTGTGAGCAAGGTCAATTACTGCCTTATCAGTCTAGCCTGCTAAATCCCTCGAGCCCTCCCCTGGTATGTATTTTTTATCACAGCATTTGAGACACTTTGTTGCTTGCAATGATTGCTTTCCCTCTTTTCTAGAGTTTGGTTATTTGAAGATAGGAGCAATGAGTATGGCAAGTAGGGAGACTGGTCAGGGGGTTATCTAGTGATGCTGAATGTGCAGCTCCATTTAGATTTCCCACATCAGAAGGATTTCACATTTTATCTTTCAGCAGCCCTAGCAACTGCGCACAAGAACAAAGAAATTATAGTGTGGGGCCAATCTAGGTCACAGATTCTCAGGGAAGCTATGCCAGGAGGCAAAAAAATATCACTAGGGAGTTGAGGGGGGTTTCAGGCAATGAGAGAAAAAAGAATAAATAACAGTCTGGCGAGCTCTCTGAGGTCAAAAGCAGATCTAGTGGGAGTAAGGGGGTAGGAGAGCTGGAAGGACATAGGAGGTCATGGAATAAGGTGAGATACCGGAGTCCCTAGAGCCTAGCACAGTGTCTGGCATGGAGCAAGCATTTAATGAAGCACAAAGTAATTTTCTAGCTCATGTAAGAGTGAAAAGAGAAGGCAGTTGACTGACTTGACTTAAAAAAAATTTTTTTTCCCAACTGAAAGCTTCTAAGTAATTAAAATTTAAAACTCTCTAAAATAACTCACATGAAATATTTAACAACCCAAATCCTGCATATTAAAGTAACAGAGCCTTTGCATTCCTTACTTTGACTCGTAATTCCAGATGCGTATGGATCGGTCCAGAGAACAGGTGGCAATGAGGGGTTTGCGGATGCAAGTAGCCAGACCGGTGATGGACGCTGAGTGTAAAGGGTACATCAGGTACTCAAAGTGGGCAGGCTCCCCCTGGAGAAATCATAGAGAATGAGATCTGGCAAAGCGAGCCAAAGGCTGGCTGTGCATTTCAGCTTTCATACTATCGAAGGACATTAGCAGGCTGGGAACCAATCATGTTAATATTATGCATATTTTCCTAAGCCTACATTATTTTAAAACATTATTGCAATGGCAATAAAATATTTTATTCCAAGAATATACCAGACTTTTTAATTTAGCCATTCCTCTACGGTGGGGACATTTAAGGGGTCTCCAATTTTCCTTACTTGGGAATAACTAGACTAATTTCCTTGCAGGTAAGTCTGTGTACCTCTGATTATTTCCTCAGATGCTGCCGGCTTTAAGCTTTGTTATTGTAACCAAGTGCCTGACAGTCAGCTTTGATTGTTGAGGCATCTGTTTGAAAACATCATCTTGAAGAAACATATTGCCAGCTCTATAAGCCCAGCAAAACGGCCAGATAAGGAACCAAGCCGCCCCTTCTTTCAGAAAACCCTGATAGCCCTAGCCGTTTTGGCTCAGTGTATAGAGTGTCGGCCTGAGGACTCAAGGGTTCTGGGTTCGATTCCAATCAAGGGCACATGCCCGGGTTGTGGGCTCGGTCCCCAGTAGGGGGCGTGCAGGAGGCAGCCAATCAATGATTCCCTCTCATCATTGATGTTTCTATCTCTCTCTTCCTCTCCCTTTCTCTCTAAAATCAATAAAAAATATATTTTAAAAAAAAGAAAACCTGGATAACCAAGATAACTGATGACTTCAGGGATACCGCTTCTCTCCTCCATGCCCTAATTCCCACTCTTAGACTGTCAATTAGGCACTAAAGAATGAACCTGAACAACCCTAGATGCCCCACCCTTGTGCCCTACTAAAGGCAGAGAGCCCCAGGTCTGTGTTCTCTCTCCACCTGTGACCTCTCTGTGAGGCCCCTGGGCACATGCTGTGTACCCACCAAGACCTGCTCCTCCAAGTTCCCTGATGGTTTTTGTTGGAGTGCATCCTACAGTCATAAGAACCACAAAGGCCAGTCCAGCTACAACACTGGCCCCTGTGGGGGAAACATGTGGGCCTGGGCCAGTGCTTGGGGCCTTCCTAGCTGATAGCATGACTATCAATAGGCTGGGACTGACACAACGGACACAGTCCTAGAATGGGATGCAGAGAAACATGGTGGGGATGATTTTAAGAATCTTGATCAGGACTGCCAAATTTCTCCCCAGGGAGGCCAGTTACTCTACCTCCAGCAGCAATGAGACTTGGGTGAAGGACTTTAAATTAAAATGTATCCTATTACACTGCGTGTATAGGTTCCAGATGTCTGCCATCAGAGGCATTTTACTTGGGACACCTGCATGAGGAGTGATGATTGGGAAATATAATGAGGTGTAGATATTTTGGGTCTGTTCACAGGACAAAGCAAAAGCTGAGATACGAATTCCTTCACATTCTGCATCATCCATCCTTTTCTACTGCCTCAGAGAAAGAGGTGCTGTGCTGGGGAGGGGGGGCAGGCACCCATTCTTCTCCATCTGTTACCCCTTCTTTCTCTAGTACCTTCAAACGTTTGCCTCTATTAGCTTTGTTCTCTGAAGGATGAGCAAGAACTGATATGGGGAAGAGAGGAGGGAAGAGTGTTCCAGGCAGACAGGACAGTGTTTGCACAAGCCTCTTGGCAGGAAGGAACATGCAGAGTCATGGTGATGGGAAAGGTCAGCCTTATTAGGTGGAATGATGGGATGGGATGGGCTGGGGCAGCCAAGTTTGGTCTCCTCAAGAGCACAGGGAGGCCACTGAGGGGTCCCAGCTGTGATGACGGTGGTGGTGGTGGAGGAGGTTGTATCTTGCAGTGACCAGATATGGGTTTTGAAAAGACCACTTTAGCATCAAAACGGAGTATGACTCAGGGGCAGGAAGGTAGAGCGTATGCATAGGCACAGGCAGAAGACTTTTACAGTCGAGGAGAGAGAATGGGAATGCTCCCCTCCATAGAAGAGCCAACTTCTCTGGCCTAGTTCTTTCCTCCCCCTGCAGACTTCCTTCTCAGAGGCCCTGCCCCCTGGAGGGAGAGAGGATCTGCAATGAGCTCACCCCTCCAGACAGAGAAAGTGAACAAATTGGAGATCCGGCCATCAAATTAGTCCTTTTTGAGTGAATGAGTTCCCCCAGGTGAAATGATAAAAATAGTTTCTAAATCTGCAGGTTAAAAACAGCGCTGGATTCATGGTACCACAAGTGTAGGTGGCCAGAAAGACCCCACCTGAGAGCACTGGGCAGACAGCATTATCTCCTTTACTTACTTCTTATGAAAACAACCTGTGTCCATTGATGGACAGACGAATAAAGAAGAGGTGGCATATACATACAACAGACTACTACTCAGCTATAAAAAAGGTGAAATCCTGCCATTTGCCACAACACGGATGCACCTGGAGGGTATTGCGCTAAGTAAAATAAGTCAGGTGGGTGCCCTCATGGGAAAAGACAAATACCATATGAACTTCACTTGTATGTGGAATATTAAAAACCAACTAACAAGCAAAAAAGCAAAAACAAGCTCAGAGAGGCAGATGACAGAATGGTGGTTGGGGTGAAGAGGGGCAGGAGGGCAGAATGGGGAAAAGGGTTCAATTGTATGGTGATGGATGGAAACTAGACTTTTGGTGGTAAGCACGATGTAGTATGTACAAATGTCAAATTATAATGTTAGACACCTGAAATTTATATATGTTACCTCAAAAAAGAAAGAAAGAAAGAAAGAAAGAAAGAAAGAAAGAAAGAAAGGAAGAAAGAAAGAAAGAAAAGAAGAAAATTAAAGAAAAAGAGGCTATGTCTTATAATCTCCTGCTGAAAATATGTGGAAAGTGATGCCCAGAAAGGTTTAATCCAAAGAAATTTATCCAAAGTCACATAGTAACTTTTAAGTAGTAGTTCCCAAACTTTCAAAAACTCATTTGATGTGTGATACTTTCAAAATGCTCTACTGGATAGCACCTTTAAAAAAAACTGAGATATACCTGACATATAACATTGCATTCTTTTGGGATATACAACATGATTTGATATATGGGCCTGTTAGCTTTTAAATATACTTAGATCTCGCTTACCTTAAAAACAAAACAATTCTCTCTCTTTAGCCTCATCTCTACACCTCATTCTATGAGGCCAGTATTACCCTGAGACCAAAAGCAGACAAAGGCATCAAGAAAAAACACTAGAGACCAATTCTGCTACGAAGACAGATGAGAAAAGTCTGGACAGAAACGTTGCTGGGAGAGACTTGCCTTGCTGATCTCCGTCAGGGACATGGTGATGCTGTAGAGTTGGTTCTTACTGGTGCTGACAAGCAGGGTTTCCTCTGAGGGGCTGAAGCACAAGCAGAGGATGTCCTGTTTGTCAGACTGACTCGGGTCGTTGCTCTGCGGGTCCACAGGAATCTGCCCACAACACAAGACGGCTATCAGTGATGTGCCCGCATCATCGGCGGGTTCCCTCAGGTGTAATGAACTAGGACTCCCAGACCAGCATGGCTCCGATCCCCTCAGAGGTAGGGAAGGGAGGGGGGCTTGAGTTGCCTCTGTTTCTGTGGGTTTCGTGTTCACCTTGAAGTGATTAGTGGCTGCATAATAAGACAACGGCATACGTAGAAATGATCGGTCTGCACCTGCCCAGCTGAGATCTCCTCTGAAAACAAGTGTCAGTCGAACTCCCACTCACTCCCACTCTTGAATTCACTTGGGATAGGTTGTGTACCCCAGGGCAGGCGCCCACCTGCACCGAGGATACCAGCGTGTGCTTCAGGGCGGCAGAGGGGAAGGTGACAGCCCCTCTTCCATGTGGGTGGATGCCAGGGCAGAGGAAAGAGAAGGGGTCCCACAGCTCCTGCCAGCAGTCTCTGAGGGGGCCTGTGCTTCCCAGGTAGGCATTATAAAATTAGATTTCCTTTTCCCTGCTATTGCTTTTCTTCTATGAACAACCAAGCTTCTTGAAAGGTTGGCCTACACATACCGTCTCCTCTTCCTTGTCTCCCACTCAGTTTCTTAATTCCTTATCATTTGATAAATAAAATTTCCTTCCACTGTCCTCATACGCATTAGAAATATCCTTATCACCAAAGCCAGATGCTCAGTCCTCATCCTCTTGACTTTTCTAGAGCCTGCAGCTGTGATGGCGGCACCGCCTCCCTGGGGTCCAGGACACCGGGCTCTCCTGTTTCCCTCCCTCTGCCTGGAGTTCTTCACCCTTTTCACATAGTCAACTGCCCCTGCTCCACAGGACAACGAAGGCTCTGGGAAGCCCCTGACCTGCGCTGCGCTGGGCTGGGCGGCCATTGATATTCCCTCAATGTGCCCACGGCACCTGATAGTTCCCTCTGCTGTCACATTTGTGTGACACTCTCTGCTGTGTAGAGTAGAATGGGAGCCCGCAGACCTGGGACCTTGTGTGTGCTGCCGCTGCCCCAGTGCTGTCTCCCACAAAACTGAAGATACACAGCTTTTGCTGGATTCAGATGCTCATCTTAAGCAGCAGAGTCACGTCTAACTCACTCAATGTGTGTTTAGCTGCTTCCTGTCCAGGGCCCCGCAACGGCCCACCCCCTCTCGCAGGCAGAGCACTGCTCTTGAGCTATGCTTCTCCACTCAGGAACAGGCTGTCCGGCACACACTCCTCGGGCTGGAGCTCTTTCACCCGCACGGGTTCTCATCTTTTCCCTTCAAGTGATGTCAGTCCCTCTCCATTGGGGAACACAAGGTATCCCAAGTACACCACCCGCTCCCTGTCAGTGGTGCCTTTGCTTAATTTGTTCCTTCCAAATGGAATTCCTAATCTGTTTCTTTAAGAGCTACCCATCCTCTGAGGTCTTTCTTCAACAATTACAATCAAACACCCAGAAGCCTTCCTGGTTCTTCCCAAACTAGATATGCTCTCTCTTCAAAACAGTGTGTATCGTTTATTCCACACACATTTACTAAATGCTCACTGTGTGCATGGTAGTACGCCGGGCATTAAATATCAATATGCATCATCATAATACAATTTCTCATGGGAGCACTAAGCTTCAAAGAGAAATAGAACTTGCCAAAGTTCTCTCCCAGGATTGAAATCCAGATCATCCCAATCCTAAACCCCAATTCTGTCCAACCCATCCTAAAACTTCCTCAGGACAAACTGCTCAAATCCCCATTGCTGCTCAGAGCTACACCCCCTTCTCCCCATCACACTCCTTGGCAGTGCTCTGCTGCTGGAGAACAAATGTCAGTAGGACCCCAGTTTTGCTTATTCCTTCTCTCCTTACCCGGATTTCCCTGCTCTCATGATAAAAATCTTTGTCTTCTATCTTCTCAAACAGTAGAACTCTCCCTGGCCCAGCAGAACAGGCAAATCCCTTTGAGTAGGCTGCAATGGCAAACACCTGGGGCATGGACTGCTGGCTGTGGCTATCGGTCTCCAAGATCTGTTCAAAGGAAGGGACTGGGGAACTGAGTGTTGGAAATTCGATCAAGCTAGAAAAAGAAAACAGCATGTAAAGGTTACAGAGATAGTCCCCAGGAGAGGAATTCTGCTAGGGATGAGAAAGAAGGGCTGCCCTTGGGTGTGGGAGAAACCACCCAGTGTGAACCCCTTTCCCATTGCCAAAACACTGCCCTTTGCCCTGGGAATGCCACACAAACTCCAAAGGAAGATTGGAAAGTTACACATTTATTTGGTAGTCTCACAACCCTGTGTGGTCACTACTACTATTGTCATTATTCTATATAATAAAAGCCTAATATGCAATTCGACTGAATGGCAGAATGACCAGTCACTTTGACGTCCACTGGCCACCAGGGGGCAGATGCTAAACACAGGAGCTGCCCCCAGCTCACAGGCCCCAGGCCAACCAAGGCAGGTGCCAGTGGGCCCCCCCCTCAATTGCCCTGCTGGTCGCTCCACTGAGAAAGGCAACCGGCAGCAGTGGTGGGTTGATGGGGGGGGTGGGGGTGGGGGGGGCCGGCTGGTGAGATGGGGCCAGCAAGTGGGCAGCGCCAGGCCAGCCAAAGTGGGTAGCAGTGGGGGTCCCCCAAATCACCCCGCCAGTCACCCCACAGATTGGCTCTGATTGCCAGCCAGGCCTTGGGACCCTACCCATGCACAAATTTCATGCACCGGGCCTCTAGTTAGTAGTATATTATTAATATCCTCATTTTGGTGTTTAGAAAAAAGTGGCTCAGGGGATTGAGTTTTCTAAAATCACACATTTAGTAAGTAGAAGAGTTGAGATTTGTATCAAGGTATCCATTTCCTCCTTCCCTCTCTCTCTACTCCTCTCATTCATTCATCTAACAACTGGAGGCCCGTTGCATGAAATTCGTGCAAGGGGCTCGGCTCTCGCAGCTGCGGTGGCTTGTGTCAGCCCTTACAACCATGGTGGCTTGCCTCGGCCTTCACAGCCCCGGCTTCGTCCGGGAGGTCGTCTGGCTGTCCGGTCTAATTAGCATATTACACTTTTATTATTATAGATATAATGGTGTTATACGGTGGTACCAACTCTGTGAAATAATCCTATATAATGAAGAGCTAATATGCTAATTAGACCGAACAGCCGAATGACCGTCCAGACGACCTTCCAGATGAAGTTGGGGCTGTGAGGGCTGGCGAGGGCTGTGAGGGGCTGCAAGGGCCAAGGCCCTTGCATAAATTTCGTGTATTGGGCCTCTAGTGATACATCTTATTTACCTTTAGAAGGTTATAGTCTAGAGCAGTGGTCGCCAACCAGTGGTCTGCAGGCCACTGGTGGTCCATGAGGTGTTCTAGAACACATGTGATAGGACGGTTAGGGGGTAGCTCAGTAGGATGGGAACAGCCAGTCAACAGGTAGCAAGGATTTGCTGAATACAGTTACAGGGAAGGTGCATTGACCAGAGATATGCAGAGGCTAAGCCCTCCCAGCTAAGATCTGAAGAACGAGCAACAGTACGTCACATATGTGTATGTATCCATGGGAGTGGGGTGTGAAGGGGGGCAGGGGAACTACACATTACCAAGCTCAGAAGCAAGAGCATGCATGAGGCATGCATGGTCCGTAGAGGGCAGAGCCAATGCTCTAGAAGTAAAGAAGGGACAGAGTAGCAGACATGTGGACCACGTTCAGAAGTCTAGACCCACTGAAGGATTGTGAACTCAGCAAACTGGAGGGCACGGCAACTTATTAAGAGACATCATTGGCAGGAATGGCGAAAATGGTGGACTGAAAGTTATTGAGGAAGAAGGAGCTATAGTATGCCATTATGGTTGAGGGCTCAGGCTCTGGAGTCAGACAGATCTGGGTTTGAATCCTGACCCTGCCACTTCTCAGTGCTAACTGGGTAAGCCAGTTAACCTCTTTGAGTGTCAGTTTCCTTGTCTATAAAATGGGCATGATAATAATATGTACTATATAGGGTAAGACTCAAATGAGAATATATATAAGCAGTGCCTAGTACATACAATGGTACAGTCCGATATGAGTGAGAGGCTATTGGTAGAGGTAAGATTGATAGCTCCCCGCTGAGCCTCTAATTTAGCCCATATGCTTCTGTTGACATTTCCTTGCACCTCTTTGTTGGTCTGCTGCCTCCTACTGAATTGCAAGGTCCTGGGGGTCTGTGTCCCCAGCACCTAGCAAGATGCCTGGCACACTGCAAGTGCTCGGTGGACATTTATTCAATTGATTCAGTAAATTAGGCAGCCATTAGAAAATATAATTTGGAAAATCTGTAGTTTGGAAGACCAGTCATACTAAAATGCTTATAAAATGAGGTTAGATATAAAAATAAAAAGAACTGTATCTAGGCTATGGTCATAACTGTCAAATTTGTGCTTGAATATGGATGAACACTAGAAAGGCAGAGGGAAAATGAAGAGTTGGTTTTTAAGGTAGAGAGGTAAGGAGTGATTTTTAAAGAATGCTGGTTTTCATGTGACGCTATTAGTACGAGGAGCTTATTTTTACAGGAGCACCAGCGGGGTGCCATTACCTCTCTGATTCCTGCATCATCTCCAGGTTCTTCAGCTCGGTGGTGGTCTCCTTGACCATTATACTTGTCTCCCAGCGTTGATCTCCAGACTCAAAGAGGAAGAGCCTGCCTGTATCGGTGCCAACGACAATCTTGTCATCAGACACCCAGGTATGGGCTAGGTAGTTTTGGGGTTCTCCCCTCTGAAAGTTGGTTTGCTTCAGGGTTCCCTCGGCAAAGCGGAGAAGCTTAAATATCCCATTTCCAGTGACACACACCTGCGTGTTATCCTGAGGACTGAAGCTCACCTGCAGAGTGTGAAAGAATGAAAGACAAAGCTTTATAAACCTAATCTTAATGGAATTACTTCCCATGTTACCAATCAATATTTATTTCAGGTAACTCAGAGTACCCTTGAAACATCACTAAATCATACACTTTTGATACCATATTTAATAAGAGCACAGATCTATATCCATTATATGTGTGGGGCCCGTTGTTTTAAACTAGGAAACCTACAAAAGTCATTTTACAGAGGCCAAAGTCAGAATGAGCAGGTCTTGGCAATGGCCGAGCACTGTGTCAACAAAAAGGAATGAAGGCTCAGCTGCAAACACAGGAACAGGAGGGGCTGGCAGGTTTATGTGCCCTGACCAGGGGGAAGGAACCAAATGTCAGGGGCAGCTATGTGGTCTCCTGCCAACTGAGCTTCCTTTATCTGCACCCTCCTCATCCCCACGTACAGTGACAGGCAGTCAACCTGTCACCCCCATTAGACGGTGAGCAACTTGAGGGGCTGTGGCTTTGTCCTCTCTGTATTCCCAGCGCTGGGTTCATAGTGAACATCTGATGAATGTGCACTGCATCTATTGGAGCAAAGGTGCTCTCTGCTCTGAATGGGGATGCTGCACAGGCCCCGCTATGGCCTGGAGGAAATGACCCTCGGCTCTCCCTGAGTCTGTGATCACCAAGGAGCCTTCTAATTGCTAATTTCACTTCCAAGTTCTCTATTCCTAGGGTGGAAATACACTGGATAAATGATGTGAGTGCTCTGGTCTTGAGGTGCTGGTTTATGCACTAGCCTCCTGTGGGAATGAATGAGTCCACTGAATGGAGCTGAGTTCCTGACAACCTGTAAAACCGAGTTCTAGATCCTACACTGGGTTGACTGCACCAGGATAAAACTCTTTGGGACCCACTGCCTTAGCAGTAAACCAGCTTCCTAACAGGTGCTCTTTATTTTGCCTTCAAATAACAATAGAAAACTCTGCTCCCCATATAACTACCATTTCGTTGACAGCTTCTTAAAGATCTACCACTTCACATTACTCCCTGAAATCTTCCCATTGCCTCGCCATGATGCTGAAAAGAGGCCAGAACCAGAAAGAGAGAGCGAGTTGGATCACTTCACCTCTGGGCTGAACCTGGGACCAGAAAGCAGTTCTGGGCCAGAGTAAAGAAGACAGGCAGTGGGCTCCTGGCCCTGCTATTCAATACCTCTGTGATCTTAGGTGAGTTACCTAACCTCTTGGAGCCTCAGTTCCCTCATCAGTATAATAGGGATAATCATGAATACCATATACGGTTGTTGTGAGACTAAAGTTAAATCTGCAGGTTAAGAAATGAGCACTGCTTCTAGTCCATAGACAACATTCAATAAACGACAGCTCATACTGTTTTTAATAGTCTGCACGATACTTGTTATGTTGGGAGGTACCTGGTAGACAGTGTTGTTCTGAGTGTCGGTTTTAACAATGGCCATTACTTTCTGTTTTTCCCACAGCCAGTAGACAAGGTTGGACTCTGGAGGCGATGTTTGAGTCAATAGGTATTTGGAGTCTGGAGAAAAAGCCATGCAAGTAAATCTCTGAACCGGGAACTCAAAGTTATTAAGGACTTTACGCTTCCGGCAAGGGATGGATGACAGTTCATAAATGGTGATGAGAGGTTTTTCTTGCACCAACTCAGAGATAGCGAGGTATCGCCGATTGGGACTGATGGACAAGGCTAACATGGCTTGACTCTTGTCTGAGCCTGCAAACAGGTAAAACGGAAAAATGAGGGTAGATCGCCAAGATTCAATACGAACCAGGCATAGTGGTAGGCACTGCTGATGCAATAGGAGAAAAGTGCAGAAATAGGTCATTGTCAACCTGTGAAGCTCCTTGGTACAACTATGTCTGGGGTATTAGAACAATGACCAGGGTGGGCACCTCCCTGAGGCCAAGGTAGGAGGAGAAGTCAGGGATCAATCCCTAGAGGACAAAATGGGACAGGGAAGGGGTGGGACAGGTGGTAGGAGGAGAAAGTGGGATATTGCTGGAGCATCTCATGTGAGCCAGGGTTGGTCACTATTAGACCAAGTCTAGAGCAGTGGGATAGGGTCATATTACATAGGCCTTTATGCCTTGAGTGGGCAGCACTCAACACTCTCCCTCTGCTCTCAAGGCTGGGAAGCTAACCACTGGACTCCTCAGCCTTCCTTGCAGTTAAGTGATCTATGTGACATTCTTGCCATGAGACAGATGCAGAAGTTTGCTGGACTGGCTTTATGGTAAAGCTTGTGCTTTCTTGAAAACCAGGGATGGATACATTCTCTCCCCCTTTCCCTGGCATCTAGGGGTGATATCTGGGATTACAGCAGTCATCTTGCAACCATGAGATAACACCTGAGAATGCAAGTTATGGTCCTCTACATAGCAGCACCGGAGGCAAACACTAAAGTGCACGTACTTTATCTGGGAAGTGCAATCACCTTATGATTTTCATGGGCCCTAGATACTATTGCTTTCAGGAGCCCCTTCCTCCATTAAAGAAAGTTAAAAAAGTATATTTTGTGATTGCATTGGTATAACGAGGAATAGAGCCAGGCTAGATTCATTATGACATATTTATTATTATACTTTTTCCCTGATTTTAAAATAAGTTAAAATGAAAACATTCTCTTGAGTCCTAGGCTCTGTGTCTACTGTGCTTTATGGCTAAGATCTCTTTCTCACTTAACAGCAACTCCATCCTTCTGCTTAATCAGGCCAGAAATCTTGCTTCTTCTTTTTCTCTTCCACCCTACACCTGGTTTCTGAGAAAATCTGTTACCTCCACTTTCAAAATATATCCAGGATTTGATCTCTTCTCACCATTCCTGTTACCTACAACCTGCTCCTTGACACCATTTTCTCTCACCTGGATTGTAGCAATAGTTTCTCAACTGGTCTCCTGCTCCCTCCCTTGTCCCTCCTTAAAGCCATTCTCTACCCAGTGGTCAAAATGAACCTGTTGAAACGTAAGTCAGATGATGCTACTCTCTCTGCTCAGAATCCCCCCATGACTTCTCATTTCACTCAGAGTAAGAGCCTATGACCTACAAAGCCCTATGTGATGTTGCTCCCCATTCCTTCTCTGCCTCACCTCTCGCTCTCTGTTCCTCCATTCCCTCCACTCCAGCCACACTGACTTCCTTGCTATTCTCCTAACACACTAAGCACCCTCCTAACTCAGAGCCTCAAAGGTGAAAGACAAAAGTATAAAGCATAAAGGAGATAATATAGGAGAATATATTCATAAGCTTGAGTTAGGGAGCAATTCCTGAAGAAGACACAAAAAGGAAAATGTTGAAGAACTTCATTAAAACAAAGAATTTCTGTCCATCAAGATGCCATAAGGAGGGAGGGACACAAGCCCCAAACTGGGAGACATTATTTGCAATACATAAGATTGGTATAAAGAATATAGAAAGTGTGCCCAAAAGTCAATAAGAAAATTACCCAAAAACTCCCATACAAAAAAAAAATGGGTAAAAGAGATGAATAAGGCATTTCATAGAAGACTAAATAGAAATAGCCCATAAGCATGTGAAAAAAATTCATCCTCATTAGTAATAGAGAAATATAACACTAAAAATAATAAGATGCCCTTTCTCAATCACTAGATTAGCAAAAAAAAAATAAATAGAAATTTGGACAATACCAAGGGTCGGTGAGGTTGTGGAGGAATGGCAAGTCTCATGTACTCCTGGTGGGAGTGTAAATTGGTACTACCATATTGCCCAGTAATTTTTGTCCTGGCTGTGTGCCCTGAAGAATCTCTGCACAAGTGGACAAGCATATATGAATGCAATAAATTTTATGCTAGCATGATTTGTAATACCAAAAAACTGTTGTTTCCCAAAAAGTCCATTAACACTGGAATGGATAGATATACTCGAGACATTAGATTCATAGATGTAGCAATAAAATGAACTCAAGATGCATGTAATATTCAGGATCTCAAAAGCCTGATGTTGAACAACAGAAGCAAGTCATCGAACACACATACCATGATTCCATTTATATAAAGTTAGTAAATAGCAAACACAAAACTATATCTTACATGGGGCTACACATATATGGTCATACTATATGCAACAAAGAGCAGAAAAGGAAATAAGTGATTAAGTTGTGGAAATCATGTATATCATCAATGAACAAAAACAATGTAACATTATACAAATAGTTATATTTGTGACTTGGGATAAAATCTCCAGTGTCTTCATCACACATGAATTCAAAAGGTGCTGGATTGAGGGTGGTGTGCTCTAGAAAACTGTGTTAGACAACTCAAAAATTGGCCTAGGTGATGACAAAGACAATGATATTGAAGAAGCATGAAAAGGGACTTGTTAAAATAATTTTTCATTAAATCACAGGGAAAAAGTGCTTTTAAATTAATATTCTTTTACATGTGATATTTGCATGTAATGCAAGTAGACATGGATTTCGTCTACAGTTAGAGAACTATACGTTTATGGGAGTTGGCCAGAAAACTTTCCTTTCAATCATCATGTTGGAATTATGAGGTTATTTTTGCCACATAAGGTTAATATGTCAGGATGGAAAGGGTTTTACCTGGAATGAATTTTTGCCATTTCTGATCCATATTGTACTTCACACAGTAATTCCCTGAAGGAAATATAATGATCTGTTCGTCGAAGAAGAATATATTGTTGGCCACGTGGGATCGAAGACCAAAAGCATGCAGCGACTGTGCTACCACGGTCGACATGGTCCCTGGCCAGAGTTCTGTGAAGACCCAGCGCAGCAGGTGAGCGTGAGGAAGCCTATCGCCCCGCCCCGGACATGCCCCTGCCCCTGCCCCCGCCCCCGCCGCCGCCCCCGGAGTCCTGCTGGGTTGCATCCCCCCCCCCCCCATACACACACCCCCTCGCCCCCCCGCCAGCACCCCTCAAACCCACCGCGGCTTAGTTTCTTCCCTTTCCTTTGAGCCTTCGCGGCTTCCTGCTCCTCCGGACGACCCCCGGGTACCCCCTCCCACCTTACGCTTCTCCTCCAAGTCACCAGACCACTCGTGTATCTAGGGGTAGTTTTCCTACGGATCCCAAGCCACTCGGGCACTCTCCGACGCCGGAGCGGTTCCTATAGCAACGGAAAACCGGAAGTGAAGGTCCGCGACCGGAAGCGGAAGTCTGATCTAGAAGTTCTGCGCTGCGGTGTGTAGTGGGCGCTGGAGCCGTTCTCCACGTGGAGCCGCGGAGTGAGGGTAGGGGGCTGAAGGCAGGCGGCAGCGGCGGCAGGCGCCCTCTTCCCGCCGCACGGGCCTGGGCAATCCGCCGGACCTCTGGTAGGTCCTGCACGTGCGTGCGGCGAGATGGACACTC
>NW_005871085.1:669881-672873 GCF_000147115.1 Myotis lucifugus
CCCTGGTACTGACGCCGATCGTGCCCTGCAGTTGCAGGACGCGTTTTCAAAGGGCTTCTGAAGCCAGGCCTCAATGTCGTGCTTGAGGGTCCGAAAAAAGCCGTGAACGACGTGGTGAGCTCGGGCGCCGAGTCGGGGTACCGGGGCGTGAACTGAGCGCAAGGAACGGTTATGCTTGGGTGGCTGAGTTCTTGTCCTGGGAAGGAGGCAGCCTGGGCGTTGTCAGGAGGGTCGGTTACGCGTTGGGGCGTGGGGGTTAGCAGTTTGCCCGTGGGCCTAGCACCCTGGGCTTGGGAGAGACATCGTAAGGGTTCCCTTCTTCGGGGCTCAGTGTCTGAATTTTTTAGAATGGCCTGAAGCAGTGTTTGGCAGAATTCAAGCGGGATCTGGAATGGGTTGAAAGGCTTGATGTCACCCTCGGTCCGGTGCCGGAAATCAGTGGACCTCAGTCAACACCTCAGAACAAGGACCAGAAAGCAGTTGATCCCGAAGATGACTTCCAGCGGGAGATGAGCTTGTATGTTTGTTTTCAAATGTGGGAGAAGTTGTGGTCCCTGTGCTCAGGGGGAGGGGAGAATGGTGAGCCTGTGCCCCACAGAGGTTACCGAAAGGGTAGGAGCAGGGAGGAAGTCTGCTTTTGACTAAAAAGAGCTAAAGTTGTGTGTGTAGGGGGGGGGTGGTTGCGTGTGTGCGTATTGCGTATTCAATTATTAGAACAAACGTTTTCTTATGGAAGGTCCTTATATAGACTTTTGTAGTGACTCCATAAGAATTCATAATGAGTTTGTAAATCGATAGGTGCTTTTAGAGCGGTCATTCTCTGAAACTACTGATTTATTTTCAGCAGTACTCCTCGTCCCCCTCTTTATTATTCCCCCCCCACCTTTTTTAAAGAGTGCACAGTTAAGTTTCTTCCAGATGCCAAGTTAATGAGGTTTTATTACAGTTTTTGTCTGTGTGTGTCTTCTTGCTGGTGGAGGTCAGATGTTGAGGGTCCGTCTGACCTTGGGTCACTCACGAAACGGAGTGAGAAGGAATGGAAGGCCTCTGCTGCCTGGCTTATTTCACACTTTGTCCTATACCCTCAGCTACCGTCAGGCCCAGGCTGCAGTGCTTGCAGTGTTACCTCGGCTCCATCAGCTCAAAGTCCCTACTAAGCGGCCCACTGATTATTTCGCAGAGATGGCTAAGTCTGACCAGCAGATGCAGAAGGTAAGAAACAGAGGAGATGTTTTTTCCTGGAAAGCTGAGGCTTTGGACTTTTAAATATATTTACCCGGCTAATCTCCTATAATGTTTAAAAGAAGACTAAACCTAATTATAGGGAACTGATGGTCAGAGGACAATTATTATATCTATTGTCTACTTCAGACTCATGCCAGTCACCACCAATTAGATAAGTATAAGGATGACTTTTTCCTAATTTAAACAGCTAAGGGGAGGAAAAGTACAGGGAGAAATGAGGTCCATTTCCTAGCTGGCATGATCATGGCATGGTGCGTAGAAAAATTACAGATCTTGTCCTGCTTTTGCTAGGGGGAGTGCTGCAACTTGTAGACAGTTCATTTTCTCTGGGCTTCAGTTTTCGCTTCTGTAAAATGAGGGATTCATATATGGCTCAGATGCAGTATAATTTAGGGTTAGGTAGAACTGGTCCTTGTTTGACTTTGGGAGGAAAAGAATTGCCAAAATTTAGTTCAAGATGAATTGAATAATTCCCTTGGGTCTCCAGCCGGATTTTAGGGAGCTGTTGTCTTGGAGGTACTTAGGGAAACCAATCTAGAGACGAGCTCAGACACATCTCTGTACATTCACACTGACAGCTGCTCATCCTTTAACTGGGATGTGTATGTTTGATAGAAAAGGCTACGTGCCTGATATCTGTTGGTGTTTTTATGTATATGGTATATTGGAGAAGGGAACTAGGGCTGCATGCTGTTTTAACAGTCGGTAGACAGTAGGGATGGGCAGAAGTTAGTTTCTCTTGGCAAAGCTGTAAGCAGGCAGTTTTGTATAATGGAGCAAATGGCACACCAGGAGTGGGACGGTTGCTTTCAAGTTCTTGCTTCCCCACTGATACATTCGGTATGTTGGGCAAAGTGCTCAGTCTTTGGGCTGCATTGTCCTCATGTGTAAAACCCAGGTCTTGGAATAGATTATTTACAAGGTTTCTCTGAGCTCCATAGTTTGCAGATCAAGGAATATCTGTTTCCTGCTCCAGGGCACCCAAAAGAGCAGTCATCCCAGATTTAAATAACATAAGCTGACACATTTTGTGTTTTAGATTCGACAAAAGCTGCAGGCTAAACAGGCCGCCATGGAGAAGTCAGAAAAGGCTAAGCAACTTCGAGCACTTAGGAAATACGGAAAGAAGGTAAGAAGGAAAGTGGCAGGGGATAGAATGATGCCGAGTGTGTGTGTCAGGTTGGATTGCTGCAGTCTGATTTGGTTCTATGACCCGTATGTGTTAGATCTTGTGTTATCTTTTTTTTTTTTTTAACACATTGCAATCATCATAATGCACTATAGGTGTTGTTTTTCAATAATTATAACATTTTTCTTTACAAAAACAATTAAACAATTAAAGTTCCTAGTACTTTTTTAACGTATGGTACTGTGTAAAACATTTTCCTCTATAAAGAGGGACCAAACAAAATTTACATAAGTATCTAGATTTGCTCCTTTTTCCATGGGCGTGAAAAACGAGAACACTTGTGAGCGGTCCTTAACAGATGGCGCACGAAACATGAGAAAACGCCTGAGCGGTACGAAATGTGTTAATATATTTTTATTGATTTGAAAGAGGAAGGGAGAGGGAGAGAGAAACATCAATGATGAGAGAGAATCATTGATCAGCTGCCTCCTGCACGCCCCCTACTGGGGTAGGGGACCAAGCCGCAACCTAGGTATGTGCCCTTGACTGGAATTGAACCTGGGACCCTTCAGTCCACAGGCGGACACTCTATCCACTGGAGCAAACCGGCTAGGGCTT
>NW_005871085.1:673504-676899 GCF_000147115.1 Myotis lucifugus
ACTTTGTCCATATTTTGTACATAAACATGATTTGGGGTGTTGAGCTGCTCTCCTTGGGAATCATGTCACTGGTAGATCCTCAGTGGAGTAACTATAGAGGGTAGATTAACATCCTGTCCTTTGCAGATGGGCAGCTGTGGATTTAGTACATTGAGCTGGTGGCCCATGGCTGAGATCAGCTCAAAAACATGGGCAATTGGTTTAACACAAATTATCAAAAGCAAGGAAAAAATCAGGCTAATTAGCTCACTCTTTCTAATTTGAGGAATCTGAGGGTACTAGTTCCGAACTGGGGATGATTTTGCCTCCCAAGGGTTTTGGGCAGTGTTGGAGACATTTTTGGTTGCATCTTGGTGGGGAGGTGCAGCTGCATCTGGTGGGTAGAGGATGGGGAGGCTGCTAAACATCCCACAGTGCCCTGGACGGCCTGTCTTTCCCCCTGCAGAGAGCTTTCCTGTCTGAAGTGTCAGTAGTGTTGAGATTAAGAAATATCCCTTAGAGTAAAAGCATCTCCTTTTGTCCTTAAAGCTTCTTTTCTTTCCTGATTTTTGGGGAGATTGTTTTTTTCCTGTTGGTACTTTCATGCCTAGCAATAGTAGGTTAGATATTTAATTAACTCATCAATGGGGATAATTGAACGTGGACCCAAACATGATTGGCTATAGTTTTGTAGGAGGGATTGTGTATTGGGGGAAGAGTGCAGACTGCCTGCGTGTGACCCTCAGCTCCCCCCTTTCCTGCTGTGTGGCTGGGACAAGTGACTTTATCTCTCTGTGCTTCAGTTTCAGGGATGTTTCAGAATGTCTGACTCATTGGGTTGTTGAGAAGCTAAACTTGAGTGTTCGCATAGTTTTGTTGCACAGTAAATGTTCAGTAATGGTGGTATTATCACAGTGTAAATACTGGGAGAATATAGGCACTTGCTGTGATGGTTTGGAGTGGGTGTAACAGGCCTACGTCCATGTCCCAGGTGCAAACAGAGGTTCTTCAGAAGAGGCAGCGGGAGAAAGCTCACATGATGAATGCCATTAAGAAATACCAGAAAGGTCAGTATTTCTCTCTCCTAAGGATACAGGGGGCAGGGTCCCTGCTAATTCTGACACCCAGTGTTCTGGAGAATTGATTAATTTGGAGCTATTGGATGTAGGGTTTGGGAAGGGTGTGGGGAACAAGATGTACCTCTTAAAATCCAGTAAGCAGCAATCTTTTGAAGTTTAAGCTTTTCTTAAAATGCGATGGCACTAATCAAATACAGTTCACTCCTAGGCTTCTCTGACAAACTGGATTTCCTTGATGGAGATCAGAAACCTGTTGCACGGGGCTCGAAGGAAGGAGCTAAAGGCCAGCAGATGAAGAAAGGGTATGAAGTGTTTTGTTTCGTTTTGTGGTGTGTGCTGGGCAACAGTTCACAAGTATAGGGGCTGCCATAGGAGCAGCTGCAGGGTTCAGAGCGTGGCACTGCTGCCTGGGACCCAGTCTTACCAGGCTATGTGATGGTCCTTTCAGCCATATCAGTCTTTGAAGATTAAAGTAAGATGACTTAAGGATTGGCACATTTGAGTGAATGTTTAATAAAACAGTGTGATGGTTAAGAGTACGGTTAAGAGTTCAGATCCAAACTCTGCCCCTCATTGGGAGGGTAGCTGTCATCAAGTTACTTTATTTTTTTTAAGTGTTAATTTCCTCTTCTATGAAAAGGAGAAAATTGTATGTGCCTCATGCTGTTATAAAGATTAAAAGGGATAATGTTGGCTATTATTATTATTACTTTTAGTTCACTTATGCATTCCTGGACACCAGGCCCACGGTGATGATCCTGGAGGAGGATCCCACCTGAGCTTAGTCTGAAAGATGAGTAAGAATGAACCAGAATAGGAGAGGCTCAGATTTGGGGAATACGGAAGAACACGGATGAGCAAAAGCTTAGAGATGAGGACAGCAGGTTGGCCTGTGAGGAGCAGCAAGCATTTGGTATCACTGGGAATACAGTGTGAGACAAGGAGTGGCAAGATGTAGCTGGAGGGGACCCGGCCAAGTCACAGAGGCAGAGATTGTCTTGTTGAGAAGCCTGGGTTTTAGCCAATAGGCAGCGGGGAGACGATGATGGGCTTTCCTCAAAATAATGTGCAGGTCATAGTCACATTTTATTTTATTGTTGAAAGTCTTACAGATATCCCCCATAGTCATGTTTTTATTTTTTTCCATAGTCATGTTTTTAAAAAATATTATTGTGGTTCTTGTGTAAATGATAGTCTTGAGAGAGGCAGGAAAATTAATTAGGGACTATTGAAGTCCAGATGAGCAATGATAATGACCTAAAAGTGGTCATGGGAGTAGGGAAGGGATAATAGATTGAAGGAATATTCAAGAGCTCAATTAGCAGGACTCGGTAATTGAACTGGGTGTAGAGAGTGAAAGAAGGAAGAATTAAGGCTACTCCCAGGTTTTAGTTCACCTTTGATTTAGTCTGGTGTCTGGGTGGATGGCAGTACCACCACCCTCTTAGGGCATATGCACAGGAGGCGAAACCAGCCTAGGAAGGGAGAGAAGTGATTTTGGAATGCTGAATCTGAGATTCCTGTGGGATGACCAGTTTTAAGATTTATTACATTTGAATGTTAACTGCATGTATATATCCCCTAGAGGAGTAGAAACAAATGAGGATGATTTAGCAAGATTTAGTTAAAATAGAAAGCTTTTCAAAGCTTTCCTGGTCCTTGCTTTGTTTTCCTGCTCTGGTGGTTAAACCTGTAAATAGATGAGCTTGCCTGGGGAGTTTGTTGAGTGGGAATGTAGGGCTAAGGATGAGATTCTAGGGGACAGAGTATCTACTTACAGACAAAATACTGAGGGTGTTGTTGGGGCATAAGATTCATCAGGATTTGCAGGGCTGAGGGTCACTTGTAAAACCACTTCTTCCCCAGTCCCAATGCCAAACGACGCTATAAAAACCAGAAGTTTGGGTTTGGTGGTAAGAAGAAAGGCAGCAAGTGGAACACTCGTGAGAGCTACGATGATGTATCCAGCTTCCGGGCCAAGAAAGCTCATGGCAAGGGCCTCAAGAGGCCTGGAAAGAAAGGATCAAATGTAAGTGAGCCTGGGGACCAGGTGAGGGGCCGGACTCATACCCACCCGCTCCATTCCTTTTTCTGTGCATCCTGATCATGGGCAGAAGGCCAGGCTGCCGTGTGACCACATGTGGTGTTTCTTTTTCTGTAGAAGAGACCTGGGAAACGGACAAGAGAGAAAATGAAGAGCAGGGCACGCTAAGCAGCATCTCCCAGAAAAAGGATGAAGACTTGGGATTTCACAATACAATTGGGTCCCTTTTTTGTAAAAAAATTTTCAATAAACAAAAAAAATACCAAAAGAAGCATACACCCTTGGGTGAAAAC
>NW_005871085.1:677186-704283 GCF_000147115.1 Myotis lucifugus
TTGTTTTTTTCTTGGGTTGTCACCTTGTTTTTTTGTGTGTGAACTAAATTTTCCTTCTATATTGTTAACTTCTTTCTAGACGTTTCGTTTTACCCATATAATTTTCCCGCTGTAACCCAGGTCTGTCTGTCATACAGCTGTCACCTTATCCCTTTTTAGACCTTCTAGGTTGAATCCACTGGATCCCGTACTCTCCTGTGTCTTAGGCCTCCTTTTGCTCTGTACCGTTTTCTAGTATCTTTCTAAGAAAGGGAATGTGGGAGGTGAATTTCCTACCTCTTTGCATGACTTGAGTTGCCTTTAACTTGGTGGGTATGCCTCAGGGAAAGGATATTGCAGGCATGCTTTGTCCCGTGGCTCCAGTGTTGCCACCGAGAAGCCCACGCCCTTCCAGTTCTCATTCTTGTCTCTGGAAGTGTTCACCCTGTCATCTGAATGCCATCGGCCATGCCTTGGTGGCGCCTTTGAATAGGGTGTTTGGAAGAATGTGCGCTCTTTCGTTCTGGTAAATTTCCTCAAGGATTGCTTCCCCCTGTTTTCTTCTCATTTTGCAATTTCTGTTAGTCAAATGTTGAAATCTGATGATCTAACTGTGTGTTTATATTTAAATTCTCCTTTGGGGGAAGATTTCTTTGATTCTTTTTAAAAAATATATATTTTATTGATTTTTTACAGAGAGGAAGGGAGAGGGATAGTTAGAAGTATTGATGAGAGAGAAACATCGATCAGCTGCCTCCTGCACACCTCCTACTGGTGATGTGCTGCAACCAAGGTACATGCCCTTGACCGGAATTGAACCTGGGACCTTTCAGTCTGCAGGCCAAAGCTCTATCCACTGAGCCAAACCAGTTAGGGCTGATTCTTTTTTTCTGATCATTTTATTGAATATTTACTTTAGCATTCATTTTTCAGTTTATACCCAAGAGTTTACTTCTAATTGACTCTTTCTCACATCATTTTACTCTCATTCTCTAGATGTGGTTTCCAGTCATCTCTCTCAGAAGATGAGTTATAGTTTTGCTTTTGATAAGAGGTTTCTTCTGTTCCCTTCATTCTATTACCTTGGGATTCCCTGAACCCCTCTCTGCATTTGTGTTTCCCTTTTCATGTTGAGTTTCTAGTGTTGGGGTCCAGCCCCAGCAGGTCCAGGGGTTCCCAAAGGTGTGGACGGAGTCGGCGGAGAAGGAATGACACGGAGACAGCGTTCAGTTGATCAGCAGCCTAGCCAGGTTCTATCTTTATTGTCCTGTTACATCTGTATTTATACGAGTTGATTTTAATCTATCCATTCTATTCTAAAGGTTAGGGCATTTGTTAATCTAGTTCTGTTGAGTTTAATCCTATCAATTCTATTCCAAAGGTTAGGGCCTTTTGTTAATCTAGTTTCATTGAGTTTAATCCTGTCTAGGTTAATCTCTTTGTTCCATTATAAGGGCTATTCCAAGGTCACTGCTCTACTGATAAGCTACAAGGAAGTGACTGAAGGAGATTATCCTACCCAGTAAAGGTTATGTCCTCCCAGCCTCACTGCTTGCCTTCCCTGGGACTGCCCTGTGTCGGTGGGTCTCCAGGGGTATAGGCTTTGGTGCTTTCCCTGGTGGGCAGATCCCTGGGGATGTGGGCCCAACAATTCCCAAATTTATTGCCAACAGTCTTAGTCCAAGTTCTTTCATAAGTAGTACATGGTATTTCTGTAACACTAGGGGGTTTCACTGATTTATTCTCTTCCTTAGTCCTGTTAATCCCTAACTCCAGGGGAAAAATCCCCACCTGGGGAAACAACCTTTCTCGGAGAGGTGACCTTGGTTAAAACACATAGCGCTAAGGAGGGGAGCAAACATATTAAGAACAGTATGCCATATACGCCAGGTCCCTTGAAACATATGCTGTGCAGATGTTTCTTCCCTGCAGCGACTGTGTCAAGCAGCAAGGATGGACAGGCTTCCGGCATTCTAGTACCAAAAAAAGTGAATTTTGCTTTTGTAAACTAATTTCACATAAAATTCTGAGTAAAGAGGCCATATTTTCAGAAGATGAAATTATTTCCCCCTGACTTGTTTTTGACTGTCTGTACAATATTAGCAAATGGGGTAAAGCATAGTATTTCAAACAAGGAGCCTTGGAATTCGTTAGAAACTTTGAATTATGTTTGGAAGATGTTGAGAGTTTTAAGAAAGAACATAGGTTCTTCTTTTCACAAAGCATTTCACAAAGGTAAGGCCAAAAGTAAGTTATTACTGCTATGTACATTTCAGCCCTCAAAGTGTAATCAAGGTGCAGGCACTGTCATTCCTCATGTTCTTTAGAATATCACCTTCATGCAATGCAAGGTAGCAACCTAGCAGTCCCCAGGACAGGCTGTTCATGGTTTGTTCAGTTCCAATATCCATGGGTTTCAGTTATCAAGTGCAATTAAGTAATAGTTTTTCAACAACACTGTTCAAATTTCAGTTGTCAAAGTATTGTTAACTGTGAGAACTTGCAGAAAGCAGTAACTTCTATTAGCCTTTCAGTCCCAGATCACTTCATGAATTACAGATGAGATGCATAACGATTACAAAGTCTAGGTGATTGGTCACCGCACAGACAAGCAATGTGTGGAATTGTGTTGCCTCTGTTTTGCCCAGCAATGAACCTACACGGCATTTTACAAAAGTAGATAATTGAGAGAATTGATGAATGAAGATGAAAGTGCAGTAAAGAAGTGGAAAGTGATAAGCCTAGAAGCAAAATTTGAAAAGCATGCAAATGGAGTTGAAGTCAGCTGAGGTGGGCGTGGTGACACTGCTGTCATTCCAGAGTAGCTGTGCAGCAAGCGCTGGGGGACATAATGAGGAAGGCGATGAAGGTGTCCCAGAAATAGTGACACTGGAAAAATCTCATGGAAGGGACTCTAGGAGATACTTGGTCACATTGAAAATAGAAATGATAAAATGTTGGAAACCAAATTTAGAAACAAGCAAGGCAATTTGCTGGCGAGTAGAAATGATGCCTGCTCCATGTCACGTACAACAACAACAAAAAGGCAAGCACTTTTTTTTACAAGAAACATTTGATCCTCAATGTTTTATGTTTTCGTTACGCATTTAACAAGATGTTTAATAGTTCAACAAAAATTGAAAAATTTATTCATCATGAATATATTTTGAGGAAAGCATAAAAAGTGGATTAATTGATATGCAAAGAGGTGAGGCTATTCGTGATCCAGTGTAAATTGTAAGAGTAGGTTCCAGATTCTTTTCATCATAACGTCCTTAGCTCTGAAAGTGAAAGTGCTGCTCATGGTGCTCCTGCTTGTGTTTCTTTAAATAGAGCAGCCACATTTCACCTTCCAATATCACCAGAGAGAAAAAGAGAGAGAGAGAACTGTTACTTTGTTCACCGGCTTCTCTAAAAAGACACAGCCTTCCCTTTGCACAGTAGGGCAGGACCACGAAGTGACCACTTGCTGGAACCATGCAAAGTGATCTTAATGAATTTTGACATTTTTTTAAATGTTGGGGGTTGTGCAAGGAGCTTCCATGCCTCTCTGGGCTCACCACCCTCCCAGCACCACGAAGTGTTGGCAAACACAGAGAAGCCCTGTAGTTAGCAGGGTTTATGGAGGATTCGCCATGTAGGCACGACTGATTAAATCATGACCATTAGTGAGAAAGTCCATCTTCAACCCTTAGTCTCTCCTCAGAAGTTGGTGGTGGGACTGAGAGTTCCAAGGTTCTAAGCAAGGCTTAGTCCTGCTGGTGAGCAGCCCCCATTTCGGATCTACCTAGAGAGGCTGGCCAAGGGTCAACTCGTTACAACAAAAGCATTCCTGTCACTGCTATTACATAGGAGACTGCTGGGGGTTTAGGAGCTCTGTGTTATGAACCAGAGAAAGGAAATAGCTTTCTATGAAACCATGCCACTCCCTGGTGTTTGACCATGGATCCCTTAGAGCAGAGATTTTCAACCAGCGTCCTTCAAGAATTTTTAAAACGTGCAATACCTGACTATTTCCCTTAGTCAGTGGTTCTCAACCTTCTTGCCCTTTAAATACAGTTCCTCATGTTGTGACCCAACCATAAAATTTTCGTTGCTACTTCATAACTAATGTTGCTACTGTTATGAATCGTAATGTAAATATCTGATATGCAGGATGGTCTTAGGCGACCCCTGTGAAAGGGTCGTTCGACCGCCAAAGGGGTCTCGACCCACAGGTTGAGAACCGCTGCCTTAGGTTGTCAAATTAAAAAATGAAAACAGTCAACACACCAATAGCTGCCTGGTGTAAATGAATCAAAATTATACCTATTTTTTGTCAGATTGGAAAAAATCTTTTTTGGTGTGCTGCAGAATTTTAGTAGTTTGTGTGTGCCATGAGGTGAACAAGGTTGAAAATTGCTGCCTTACAGCAAAAGGATCTTGTCCCATTTCTAGATCACCACACAGGCATTAAGAATTAGCCTGGTCCATGATATTGTATGAAGATGTCTCCCGGGAGAGGCCTCGCAGCTTTGCGGGCTTTCACTCGGCAGCGTGAGGCTCCCAGCGCAGGAGTGATTTCAGCAGCAGATGGCTTCACCCTTCCAGCAGCCAAGTGGGAGAGAGACACAGCGCCTCGCTCTGAAACTGCAGCATAATTACGGCCTAGGGGGGGAGGGAGCATGGAGCCTCCGTGTCCTCCCTGGGTGCACCCCTCTCCCAACACATCCCGGTTCCCAGACTGGCCGTTCCCTGGCTCTTCTAAAAGATCTTTAAGTGGGTCCGCGTGGGGGTCTTTTTTTAGAGCTGTTCTATTTTTCCAGAGAGGATTCCATTAGCTTCAAACCCTGGGCAAAAATGCAGGGTTTTTTTGAATCCGTAGGTGTGAGCTACGGATTCAACCTTCCCTCTCAGATTTTCATACCTCCTTCCTACTCTGTGCTTTCCTTAGTTCCCTGACGCTGGGCTTTCCCCATTTCTCTAAGAATGACCCTCCAGCCTGGGAGATGTTACCTGCCTGGATGCTGGTGTGTGTGGGGTGGGCCTACCGGTGAGCAGCCCCCATTTCAGATCTATCGAGAGGCTGCCCAGAGTCACCTCACCAACATCCACGGTCACTTCCCTGCTTCACACCCGCCTGTCTAAGGGTCCAAGGAGGACTGGGGGTGGGCTCTGGGCTGAGAGGTGTTCCATTTAGCTTGCATCTGGTGGCTTACACCCTCTTTCACCAGCGTTCTAGCTCCCCATCAGTGTTCTTGGTTACCGGTGTTCTCTCTCTGCTGTGGATTCATACTTTCGCTATCTCTTTATTTCCTTTACTAGGGTCTTGGAGGCAGAGGAGGTATTTTTGCAGTTAGTTTTCCATCTTTAATGGAACTTCTCTGACTAGTTTATAAGGGTAAGGACTTGAACCAGTGGACATGGGCAGAAAGGAAAAAGGTGAGACTGGATAGGAGAAGGTTAGACTTTCAAGGAAGGACCTTTATTTATTTGGGCAGCACACACTTTGCACATGGAAGGTGGGCAGACACCACTGCTGGTGAACTACTTGTGGCGATCGTCTTCTCCCAAGCTCCACATTTTAGACTTGTACAGAGTGATGTCACTGTAGACCGCGAAGTGATTCAGCCTGGCGTCATCGCGTTCCGGGTTGACCTAGACAGGAGAATGTAAGTGTCAGAAAGCAGCCTGTGGGAAGGGGGAAGACTTGGGTTTGAAGCTGACGGGCCTGGACTTGAATCAAGGTCCACTCTGCTGATGCCCACCCCCTGATTCTTTTCCTTGCGAAGCCCAGTTTGCGAAATGAAGACAACCCTGACACCAAAAGAGATGCAGGATGGAGTGAGAATATCCTGCAAAGCTGCTGCCCTCCTCTTCCCACTGCCCAAGCTGGAGGCCTATGGACTCTTTCCCCCACTGGAACGCGAGCTCCAGGGGGGCAGGTGCTGCTTGTTTTAGTCACTGCTTATTCCTGCACCTCGAACAGTAAGCAGCACACACTAGGGACTCTGCACATATTTGTGAATGAACGAATGAATGTGTTGTAATTACACAGAGGACTGAGTGGGAGTGAGAACTCTGGCATGTAAATGGTACAGAAGCTCCACTGCAATTAACCTGACAGACACACATTCAGCACAAGTTACTAGGAGACCAGAGGCTGAGCAGTATTCACTGAGTGTGTGTCCCCCATGTCCTATTATTGGGGTGGGAGTTCTCTTCCTGTGCAGGCTGAGGTCCTGCCAGGGGGCAGGGAGCCCTAAGTGAATTTAGGGCTGATCAAGCCTTTTGTGCCCTCTAGTGCATCACTCTGAAACTCCAGAGTAATTAATTTATGTTTGCACAAATGGATGTCATGGTATTAGGCTATTTCTTACTATGCCACCAGCGCCATCTTGTGGCAGTGCCTCCAGTTTATAATGATGAACATGTCTAGCTTATTTGCAGACTCTCACAACTTCATGGTGGAGACCTGATGTGAGCGCCCCCGCAATCAGTTATCTGCAAGGCCGAAGGGGGTTGAGCAGGGCAGGCTGGCCACAGCAGTCACACTAGTGACTGTCACTGCATGGTGAGCCTGCTGTGAGATGTGCTTGTCAAAGATACATTTCCACATGCACACTTTGTACCCACGGGAGCCAGGCCTTTATCTTTAAAAAACAACAACAAAGAACAATGAGCTAAATTATTGTGCCTTGTAATACTTTTAGAAGTTGCAAAATTATCTAACTTGATGATTTTTAATCCGCCTTCTTTCCTTCACAATCCTTTTATTCACTATAAGTGAACCCCTCCCCGTCTACATGCCCACATCCTCCCCTACTTCCCTTTGAACATTTGTCTCTTCCCCAGCCTCTCCCTAGACTCAGCTCCTCTGTGAAAGTGGTGGGGCTCCCACTGGAACCCTCACCCTGTCTCCCGAAGTCTCCTCTCTCCGAGGCGAGGCCCCTGTGTCTGAAGAGGAGCGGCTGCAAGCGCGCAGCTATTAGCTCTCTCCTCACTGGCCGAACGGACTTACGGAGACACCCATCCCATGCCCGTGCAGTCGTCCTGTGGCAGAGCCACTAGTCCCAGGCTGGAGTGTGGAAACGGTGGAGAAGCCAGGCCCCCATATAGCAATAAGAGGAGGACCGGGAATGGGGAGTTGGAGGGAAGGGTGTGCACTACATAGTTACTCAGTGGACAGAGACAACCAGGAATAAGCCAAGGGGCAGGGGAAGTACCTGACGGCTCTCGGTGGGGCCATGTGCCTTCTTTTCTCTTCTTCACTGACAGCACAGTAGCCCATCGTTATTGAGCACTTACCTGTGCTAGGTACTCTCCTAGCAGGTTATATACATTTCTGGTTAATCCTCACAACAAACCTTCAAGTATTGATATTTTTATCCCCATTTGATAGTAAATAAATGGAGTTTCAGAGTTTCAGTTCACACAGCTAGAAAGTGGTGGAGCTGGGTTTTGAACTCAGGCTGTCCGGCTCCAGAGACACCACGTAACATTGAATTGAGTTGAGCTGTAATAGCAGGAGGCACAGGGTGCTACAGAAGCACAGGGGGCAGTGCCCAACTCTGCCAGTGGGGGGCAGAAATCCCTTAGTGGGACTTCATGGAAGAGGCGACTCCAGAGCTGTGTGGGAGGATGAGCAGGACTTCCCCAAGGAGCAGTGGCTGGGGGCCCGGAGCTGGGCTGCAGGAGCAGCACATGTGGAGATACAGGGCGTGTAAGCTCGTGGCACCTTCGAGGCCATGAAGGAAGTTCCAATACAGCTGTGGAACATCCTGCCACCCACAAAATATACAGAAGCGCTAAAATCCTAGTGTTAAAAAACACAACATTTAGGGGAAAATGTAAAAGAAAAATTAGTTGTTTTGTAACTCAGGATGTTGAAGGTTTTCCTAAGCGAGGCACAAAACCCAGGAACCATCATACAAAACACTGGCACACTGCCTCCTTTAAAAACCAAAACCTCTAGGTGATGGAGACAGAAGCGGAGTTAAAAGACAAGACTGGCAGAAAGTTCTTCGAGGTGTCTCTTTAAAAGTCTACATTTCTCCCTTTAGTAACAGAAGCCCTGTCTCATTTAGGGTGATGATGGGCTACAGGCTCCTTGTAGGCAGTGGGACCTTTCAATCCAATGAGGTGAGTACTGTTGCTATCATTCCCACATTACAGGGAAGGGGGCAGAACTTAGAAGTGTTGAGTGACATGGCCAAGACCAGCCTACTAATTACTGGTAGAGCAAATCCAGGCGGTCTGTTCTCAGCAACCTTTGTGCAATCAACACTTACCCAGTGAAAGGGTTAAAGAGAATAAAACGGGGCAGAGAAAACGGATTGTGCTTAGCAGATATCTTGCAGAAAGCTTGCAGCCTTGAACACCACATAGCCTGGTAACAGCCAGACATCTGGCACAGGGAGGAGCCAAGGACGGACCGGACCCTCACGTCAGCAGAATGGCTTGCAGCCAGCAAGGACTAATAAAAACCTTTCTCTCCCTTCTGTCTCCACCTATTCCTTTCTCGGACTCAGCCCACCTGTGCCCAGGTGCCTGGCATAAAATTTCTGTTGATACATTATGGCCTCAAGTCATAGGTGCATGACCCCGGCCCACTCCGAACCTTCCACACAGGACTTACTATGTGGCAGGCACTGGTTTTGCACCTTACAAATCCTACCTCATTTATTCCTCATAACCTTGAGATATGTCCTGTAATATCTCCAGTTTACACGGAGAAAACTGAGTTATAAAATAGCTCGGTCACTTACTCAACGTCACACGGCTAGCAAATGGTAGCCAGAGTTCGAAACCAGGCATCAGGGCCATGCTCTGCTCTCTCAGCCCCCAACCTCTGTTGCCTCCGAGCTTCCTAAGTAAAGGAGACACTTACCAAGGGCTCTGAGAACCACCCAATTTCTTGGCTTTCAGTCTGTGTCTCTGGGTACTTCTTCCTGGGCTGCTGGGCAGTGTGGTGAATAAGATTCAGAAACCTGTCTGGAGGATGGGGCATGAGTTAGGAAGTCAGTCTTTGGGAACGACACCTGGTCCTGTGCCCTTTTTACTCTGGACACTTCCTTCCTTAGAGGCAGAGCACCTGGGCTCGGAGGCTTGCTTGGGCCTCATGCCAAGGGTGTCTGGTTCCTCCATTCATTTTTCAACAAATATATGTTCAGCACAAACTGTGCCAGGCATTGTCTGGGCCCTGGAGGGAGAGCAGAGTGAGACAGACATGGTCCCTGCTCTCCTGGAGCCCCGAGTCTAGGAGAGGGGACAGGGGACACAATGTACAAGTATACAAATATACAAACCCAACGGTGGCAAACAGTGAGGTGAACTGTGAAGAAGGGGCCGTCGGAGGGGCACACAGAGGTCAGCTGGCTAAGTCCACAGGATCTTCAGAGGATGCCTCTCTGAATGTCAAGCAGGAGCCAGCCCTGAGCAAGAGGCAGAGGGAAAGTACCCCACTGCCGGCATGAGAACAAAGGCCTGAGGCGTGAATGAGTTTGGACACTGTAGCTGTGGCCCAAAGAGTGAGGAGGAGGGCTGTAAGAAGTCAAGTCAGCCCTGGCTGGTGGCTCAGTGGTTAGAGTGTCAGCCCACAGACCGAAGGGGCGTGGGTTCAATTTCCAGGGTCAAGGGTACGTACCTCAGTTGCAGGTGCGGGAGGCAACCAATGGATGTGTCTCTTTCTCTCCCCCTATTCCCTCCCTTCCACTCTCTCTAGAAATTAATGGGGGGAAAATATCCTCCAGTGAGGATTAAAAAACAAAAAACAAAAAAGGTCAAATCCTTTTGTATTGAAATAAGTCTGGCTGCCAACACCAGGTATATTTGTAGCTCCACAGCTTAAGGACTCAAAGAATTTTCGTTTTTAATTCATACCTTATCAAATCTCAATTTGAGAGAGGCAGTTTGACAGGAAGAAACTGGGGTTTTTAGTGGGACATTCTGGATCTTCTATTATTCGCTTGTCAGGGGTTTAACTTCTCTGGGTCTCACTTTGCTCATCTGTAGAATGGGAGGCAAATACCCACTTCAGCGAGGTGACTGAGAATGGACTGAAGGGGTGTGACTGAAGGGCCTGTGCAGCCGACCAAGCTCATCCTTAGCATGAGGGCGCTAGTAATGAACTTCGGCCTGGCTTTCAAGACCTCACTGCCTGTTATTTTTCTTATTGCTACAAGTCGCCAGCTCCTGTCCTTCACCTAGGCTGGTGTCTTCACTACAGATGAGAACCGTACCTTTTAAATTATGCTCTTTTGATAGTTCACTTGACTTGTCTGTCTCCACTCTGCTGTGTGATCATTCATGCTCCCCCCACCCCACACCTCCCACCCCATCCCCCTGCATGTCCTACATCCTTTCTCCATCGTGTTCCACTCTAAGAACATAGGGGGGAAGGAGAGCAGCTTTCCATAAAATACTTCTCTTCCCTCATTCCCACACATGGCCAGTGTCCACCTATATATTGTGGCCCTGCCACACTACTCATAGTTCTAGGGCCATGGTGGTGTCTCTCGTTTCTGTGCCTTTCCATGTAGTTTGGAATGTCTTTCCTCGTCGCCCTGTTCCCACTTCCTTTAAGAAGACTTTCCAGCCCTAACCGGTTTGGCTCAGTGGATAGAGCATCGGCCTGCGGACTGAAGGGTCCCAGGTTCGATTCCAGTCAAGGGCAAGTACCTTGGTTGCAGGCACATCCCCAGTAGGGGGTGTGCAGGAGGCAGCTGATCGATGTTTCTCTCTCATCGATGTTTCTAACTCTCTATCCCTCTCCCTTCCTCTCTGTAAAAATCAATAAAATATATATATTTTTTTTAAAAGAAGACTTTCCAAAACTCCACTGCCTGACTTAGGCACCTGTTTTCTATGCTGCCATCCCAGTCCTGGTCTCTAATCTGTCTGTCTCTTCTTCACTATGGTATGAGATCTCCTCCCCAGCCCCATCACACAGTACTATCACATAGTGACTATTACTTAGTAATGATGAAAATAATGACATGAATCTACAATTACTGACCACCATGTACCAGATACTGTTCTAAACACTTGAAGTATTTTGTTTAATCCTCACAACAACCCTAAGAGATAAGCTCGGGGAGGTATAAAAATCTTGCCCAGGCCCTGGTCTGGTAGCTCAGTTGGTTAGTGTGGTCCTGGTACTCCAAGGTTGTGGGTTCGACCCCCGGTCAGGGAACATACAAGAATCAACCAAGGAATGCATAAATAAGTGGAACAACAAATCAATGTGTTTCTTTCTTTCTCTCTTTCTCTCTCTCTCTCTCTCTCCTCCCTCCCTCCCTCCCTCCCTCCCTCCCCTCTACTTCCTCCCTTCCTCTCTCTCTTCCTAAAATAATAATAAAAAAAATCTTGTCCAAAGTCACACAGTTCATGAGCGGCAGAACCAGGATTTGAATTAAGTATGATTCCAAAATTTGTGTTTATAACAGCTAATGTTTGATGAATGAATGAATGCAATGTTGCAGTCATTAGAAACATGTTTGTTGGCTTGAAAGTTAATAAACTGGAACTATGGTGGAATATGTCCATCTCTATGAGCTTGGATAGTATGAGCCCAGTTTTCAGATGATCAAAGCAGAGGACTGTTATCTGCTCCAAGATGAGACTCCCTGAGAGGACTGTGCAGCCATCTGCCTGTCTTTGTTCTATGTCAGCGGTGTTCTCAAACCCCAGGACCTACCATCTGCAGGTTCCTCCAGGTTATCATGCCAAGACATGGGCTTTCTGGTGATTGTGTAAACTAGAGAGAAAATAGCATCATAAGTTCACGTTAAAACACTAATCCTTGCCCTCTCTAAGACCCGCAGTAGGCCAGACACCCACTTAGTATTTTCTCAGTGACCGTCACATGTCAGGTACGGTGCTGGACATGAGGGAATAAGGCCCTCAAGGACCTCATAGTCTAGAACAGGGGAGGGCAAACTTTTAGACTCGAGGGCCACAATGGGTTCTTAAACTGGACCGGAGGGCCGGAACAAAAGCATGGATGGAGTGTTTGTGTGAACTAATATAAATTCAAAGTAAACATCATTACATAAAAGGGTACGGTCTTTTTTTTTTTAGTTTTATTCATTTCAAACGGGCCGGATCCGCCCTCGGGCCGTAGTTTGCCCACGGCTGGTCTAGAATGTCACTGTCCAGTTCCGTGGCCATCAGCCACATGTGGCTACTTGAATTTGAATACTTAAGTACAATTAAAAATTAATTCCTAAGTCACACTAGGCACATTCCAAATGCTCAATAGCATATGTGGCTGATGGCTACCATTTTGGGCAGCACATTTTCATCATTGCAGACCATTCCTTTGGACAACATCCTTGTTCGGGGATGCACACACCCTTCAGCCAAACAAGGTTAGACAGAGAGTGAGACCACATGGTAATAGAGGTACAGAATCCATAGACATCTACTCAGCTGGTAGCTACTGGTGCCCTGGAGACAGGGAAGGTTCCCATATGCCCTGAGCTCCCATTCTAGTTGTGGTGATATATACAAATAAACCATTTCAGGCAAATCCAGGTAAGATGCAGAGCAATTAAAGCAGGTTCTGTGGGTAGAGAGTTGGGGGTGGGGTGGGGATGGGAGATACATTAAAGCAGAGTCCTGCATAAAGTGAGGGATTGTGCTGGGTGAGGACATGGGAGGAATCCGAGAGTGACCCTGGTGACTTTGAGAAACATGTAAAAGGCCAGAGTAATTCAAGAGGAGGGAGCGAGGTAGAGAGTGGGAGGAAATGAGCAGAGGCCAGAAGGAACCAGTGGTCTCCAAAGTGATTTTATCTCAAACTCCTGAGCCTACATCCCTATGATTATCAGCATATTAACAAAGCATAATTTCTTTTTTTCCACATAAAAGTAAACATAAATACAAGTTCTAATATTTTCTCACTCCACCGCAATGGACCATATTCATCATGTTTTCAAGGGGCAGAGTTAGGAGAGCAATGCTTTCCCTAGAAAGCTTGGAGGCTGCCGAGGGATTATTTAAATTGTTGGAATGGACCAAACTTAAACAAAATTGGACATTAATTTGTTATCCTGAATTTGGTGGTTAGGGACTCCACTGGAAAACCAGGTTAAATTGTAAGAAAAGTGAAGACATTAGATTTTGTGTGTGTGTGCATGCACACATACATACACACACACACACACACACACACACACGCTGGGTAACTATGTGAGGAGATGACTATGCTATTTAGATTGACTGTTGTAATCATTTCACTATGTATATCAAAACATAATGTAATATGCCTTAAGTATATACAATTTTAAAGTTAAAAATGACATTACATTTTTCTCTATGAATCTGGGCTGCAGTGGACTAGAGTTAATTTAGTCTAGAAGTTGGGGTAGAAGTTCAGGAAGAAGGAACAATTTTTATGAAGGTAAAGAGGTTGGGAATGACTGGATTTGTTAGGAAATCCATTTATTTAGACGATGGGAGAGAAGGGAGCATGTGGCTGGTGCAGAGCAGGCACTGAAATATTTCTCAAAGGAAGAGTGCATGGGTGGGGAGGGGAGTGAGGATGAAGCTGGGGGCAACAGAGCCAGATCCACAGATCAGTTCAAACCTCAGCTCAGAAGCTGTGGGGCCAGTGAGGCTCCTGCAGAGGGATGGGGGGGAGGGGGGATCAAATTAGCGTTTTAGCACAGCTCTCTAGCCAGCAGTGTCAAGGTTGGAGGTGAGGGGGGCTTGGAAGAAAAGAGTAGTTAGGAGCCCAGCAGAGCAGGCCAGGCAGGAGTGAGGAGGCTCTGTTGAGGCCTGGGAATGAGCATGGAGAGAGGCAGGCGCAGGCACTATTTAGAGGGCAGAATTAAGTGAGAGAGGTGAGATGTCTCCATGTGCACCATGGTGTGTTTCACTGAGGAAGGAACACGGGAAGGGGCAGGTGAAAGAAATGTTAATAACCAGGACTGTGAGGACTGAGATGAGGAGTGAGGGAGAGAGTGATGGAGGATGACTCCCAGGCTTCTAACTTGGGGGAGCAAACGGTTGTGGTGACTTTTGCTAAGACAGGATATCCTGGAGTAGCAGCAGGTAGGGAGGGGGTGCAGGATGTGCCTATTTGGGGAACTGGTGAATTGGAGGCACCCATGGGTTGTCCAGGGGAAGGGGGAGCTGGGAAGTCTGGGGTTCCATTTGAGCCTCAATGGCATTCAGGGGGAGGTGATGTTACAGGACCACCCAAGGAATGTGCAAAGCGGAAGGTAGGGCCATTTTATCCAGGGGACACTATGGGCCCTGAGTCTACTACCCTTGAACTTTCCAAAAGTCCAAGGCAATTTAGAAACCTGGAAAAAACACAAAACCCCTCAAACTTCTGCTCATTAAAAACAAACCAAAATTACAGGCAAAACAAACTACATAAAACCCTGCCAAATAGAATACTTCAAAAACAAAATTATAAAAAGCCTTTCAACTTTTTTACAACAAAAATATTTCATCATGACTATTTAAACACATCTAATATATCTGATGCGATGTGGGGGGAGACACCCCGACCCCTCTTCCCAGCCAGAAGTCCCAACTCCGGAAGTCTAGCCGTGGGGGGCGGGGTGGGGGGGTGGGCGGCAGAGAAGGCCTCTCCCACGGTGCTCCGCCCCAACCCCGCCTCCCCCTGACCTGCACCGGGCGGCTCCTCCTCCCCGCCCCCCACACCCCGTACTCCCGGCCTCCTCCCAGCGCCCCCCTTTCCCCTTCCTCAACCCCGCGGCACCCCTCACCCTTGCGCAGGGGATTCACGTGATACTCCGGGTAGAGTTTCTGGGTTCGTAACTCTTTGAGGTACAATTCCCGCAAGATCTGGTTGTGACGCACCTCATCTAGCATCACCTTTCCCTTCTGGTGTCCGGCCATGGCCTCGGCCCGGCTGGGTCTGGCCCGGCTTCCTCTCACCGCCCCCCGAGGCTCGCGGAGTGCCGGGCCACCCGCCGCCCTCGGGCACGCAGTCCCGGCTGTCTCCAAGGCAACAGCGTCCTGGACGCTCCGCCCGCCCCGCCTCCCGGAATCTCCCCAAGCCCCGCCCCCTCGGGCGCCGGGCTCACCTTCCGCCGCTTCTCTGGACGTAGCCGGTGACGGGGACCGCCCCTGGATGCGACCGGAAAAGGACTCTCCCTGCCGCAGCCGAGTGGGGCGGTCATGGACCTGTGATTGGGACCCACCTGGGTCAGTCATTTACGACAGAAGATTTCGAAGGGCTCCGAGCCCGCTCCCCCTGCACGGAGTCCGGCCGCCGCCCCTCCGGCCGGGCCGCAGGATGGCCGCCGCGCGGCACCGCACGCTGGACTTCCTGCCGGGCGCCCGAGCCCGCGACGGGACCGTCCTCGCAGCCCTGCGGCCCGTGTTCCGGGCGCGGGGCATGACCGAGTCGCTGCACACCTGGCAGGACCATGGCTGCTTAGCGACCTACATCAGCGCGAGCGGCAGCTTCGCCAACTTGAGAATTTACCCGCATGGCTTGGTGTCGCTGGACCTTCAGAGCTACGGCGGCGATGCGCAAGCCACGGAGGTAGACGGCCTTTTGAACGAAGTAGAGGAAAGAATGAAAGACCTGAGTCGGGGCAGCCCTGGGAGGGCGAAGCGCTTGCCACCCATAGTTCGAGGAGGGGCCATCGACCGGTACTGGCCCACGGCCGACGGCCGCCTGGTGGAGTACGACATCGACGAGGTGGTGTATGATGAGGACTCGCCCTATCAGAACATTAAGATCCTGCACTCGAAGCAGTACGGGAATATCCTCATCCTGAGCGGGGACATCAACCTGGCGGAGAGCGATTGGGTCTACACCCATGCCATCATGGGCAGCGGCAGAGAGGATTACGCTGGCAAAGACGTGCTGATCCTGGGAGGCGGGGATGGAGGCGTCTTATGCGAAATAGTCAAACTGAAGCCCAGGATGGCCACGATGGTCGAGATTGACCAGATGGTGATCGACGGGTGTAAGAAATACATGCGGAAAACGTGCGGCGACGTCCTGGACCAGCTGACGGGAGACTGCTACCAGGTTCTGGTGGAGGACTGCGTTCCGGTGCTGAAGAGGTACGCCGCCGAGGGCAGAGCGTTTGACTATGTGATCAACGACCTGACGGCGGTTCCCATCTCCACCGCCCCGGAGCAGGACTCCACGTGGGAGTTCCTCAGGCTGATCCTGGACCTGTCCATGAGGGTCCTGAAGCAGGACGGGAAGTACTTCACGCAGGGAAACGGTGTCAACCTGACGGAAGCCCTTTCACTCTACGAACAGCAGCTTGGATGCCTCTACTGCCCGGTGGAATTCTCCAAGGAAGTGGTCTGTGTCCCTTCGTACTTGGAGCTGTGGGTATTTTACACCGTTTGGAAGAAAGCTCAGCCTTGAAGATCAGTATGCCCTAATCCTGAATGTTGCAGATAGCCTTCCTGACCTGCACGTGCTGCACATGCCATGGAATGGAGTCAGGCGGTTGCTGGTGAATTCAAGTGTTTTTTTTTTGGTCTAATAATTACTTTTAATTTAAAAAAGCAAATGGAAAATGTATGTTTTTATGAGCTAAGGTGCTTTTGTTTATGAAAGCCAGCTGAAGATAATGAGACAGCTTGAAGAAGGCTGCTCAATGAACCCCTAGATTTGAATGTGATTTTGTTACTTTTTAAAAATGTATGGGCTTTTCTTGTGTTTTTTGTTTTGTTAGACTTTGAATTTGATTGTTTGGAGGAATGAATATCATTGTTTTGTTCTGGAGGAAAGTCTCTATGATGTTCCCCCAAAAGTTAACTTAGATATTAAAATTTGGTGCTTATGCCCAGCTGGTGTGGCTCAATGGTTGAGTGTCGTCGTATGAACAGGGAGGTAACTGTTCGATTCCCAGTCAGGGCACATGCCCGGGTTGCAGGTTTAATCCCCAGTGGGGTGTGTGCAGGAGGCAGCCAATCAGTGATTCTCATCATTGATGTTTCTATCTTTCTCTCCCTCTCCCTCTTTGAAATAAATTAAAAATATATATGTAAATTTGGTGCTTATAAGAAAACGGAATGAATTAGCAATGCATTGATTAAAATTACAAATGAGAAAAAATATGAAACAAAGAAACCTTTCTCACTTTAAAGCTGATGCCCAGAATCCAGCCCTCTATGTCTATCTCACCAAACAGCAGGGGTCTCAAATCTGAGAACACATTCTGGCCCAGATCATCGTGTGATAATACAGACAGAATAACCCTTTCCTAACTTAAGTAACTGGGGGACTTTATAGTTTTTTTTTTATTGTGATAAAATATACATAAAAGATTACCATCTGAACCATTCTCAAGTACACAGTTCAGTAGCGTGAAGTGTATGCACATTGTGTGAGAACATCTCCAGAACTTTTTCATACCCATTAAACAATTCCCCATTTCCCCTACCCCCAGCTCCTGGCAACTATCACTTTCTCTTTTATGAATTTGACTACTCTTAGATACCTTATATAATATAGTTTATTTTAAAAGAACAAAAAACAGGCCTAGCATAAAGAAAGGAGCCACCCTTGGTTTTAAAAGTAAGCGTCTAAACATTGATCCAAAGCCTGTGCTCTTCCGTGTTTCCTTCCTTCCTTCCTTCCTTCCTTCCTTCCTTCCTTCCTTCCTTCCTGCACTCATTCATTCATGGCACAGTGTGTTCCAGGATGTGTTTAGGTCTGGGGGACACAGTGCTGAACATGACAGTTGTGTGAACATGTCTGCAGTTTCCTGAGCCCAGCAAGCAACGTCATCCTTGCTTTTTAAGCTCTGCTTTTTCCTGCGTGGTCTGTCCGGGAACACCTACCCAATGTTTATTATGCGCTCACATGTAATCATCTTTCAAAAACCTTTCTGGACTCTCTAGTCCCTACTCTAGTTTTTCTTTGTGACATGCTTTACCCCAAATCTACAATTACTAGAATACTTTACTAAACTATTTTGTTTATATCTAAGTTACTTGAGAACAAGAACTATATCTAGTCCATCTCTGTGTTGCTAATACCTGGCACAGTATGGACAGATGTAGGAGTTTGGTAAATGTTTGCTGGCTGGCTGGATGCCTGACCAGTCGGCACTGTGATTTTCTTCTGCTTACATCGTCACATAAACCATCAGAAACGCAAACATTTCATCACATGCTGGTTGAGCGGGAGAAGCACCTTTGTTACTTGTCATTGTGAGCCATGCGTGGGTCCCTTTTCCTAGCGAGGCTCACATAGCCTCCTAAAGTCTTCACTACCTTTCTAAGGCTGAGGGTAAAACGAACCATCATTCTGCTAAGGAGCCACGCTGTTAGCTTTGGGACAATTAGCAAGACTATAGGTCCCAGCCAAACTGACATTTTTTCAGCCTGGACCCAGTGGTCCAGCCCTTCCTCCACTCAGGACTAGGGCTAGGCGGAAGCTCAGAAGGAAGAGGGGTTGGAATTGCTATAGCTTCATCTTCCCATTCCAGTTCCACATTTTTATGTTTCCCTGATATGAGCTCTGAACATAACAGCTTAGTCCAGTGCAGGCCATCCCAGTGCCTGTGGGGCTAGCTTCTGCTTATCTTGGTGCATTCCAAGCCATCAGTGTGCTTCTAAACTCTGAGACTATGTATTGAGAAATACTGAAGAGATGAAAAACATAATTGTCCTGGCCCTCCATCTCATCCAGTGTCTGAGGTTGCAGATTTTTCTTGAAATTTCTGGGTTACTTTTCAATTAGTAGCAGATGCAGAGACCCAGATAACAGGGAATCAACCAGATTCCCTTCACATTAGCAACAAACTGAATTATCTAGGAATTAACCTAACAAGGAATGCATGACACTTTTATGAAAAACAAAATTTAACAAATAGAGATGAACATTATATGCTGGTGAAACAACTATGCAATAGTTAGAACCACAAACTAGAGGTACTACAGCACTATGGACAGACCTTTAAAAACAATGTTGATTGAAAAATCTAGAAAAGGCTAAGGTTTATAATCTAATACTATTAATTAAAACTACAAACAACCCTGACAGGGTAGCTCAGTTGGTTAGCGCATCATCCCAATAAACCAAGGTTGTGGGTTTGATCCCCATTCAAGGCACATACAAGAATCAACCAGTAAATGCATAAATAAATGGAACAACAAATCTCTCTCTCTCTCTCTCTCTCTCTCTCTCTCTCTCTCTCAATAATAAAAATTATAAAAAAACACACACACTACAAATAGACCAATCTATGTGGTATAAGACCAATTCTATATGGTATAGAGTTAATATCTGTTTGGGTAAGAGATGGGGGAGGCTAAATATAGGGTGAAAAAATAAAGCAAGACTTTTACTTCTAACCACAATAACTGGGCCTGGGTTTGCCCTCCTGGTACAAACAAGTAGACAAAATACATGAAACAACTGTTGGCTAACGACATTGGATAACAAGCTGCGCTGGACTGTGATTTCTGGAGAGAAGGGAACAGATAAGACGATCTCATCAATTGCCTTCCATTTCTGCCTGGAGACACTTTCTGAAACGAGGAAAGGCAAACCCAAGCTGAGCCTGGCAATATTGCATTGTTGAGAGAACATAGATTGAGGTTCATGAAGTGTGAAAATTTGTGGAACAGAAGATGGAGAGGAGGAGGAGAAGAGGGAGAGGGAGTGAAGGGGAGGAAGAAGAGGAGGGAGAGGAGAAGGACTATTCATAGCTTTAAATACTGGTATTAGAAAAGAACCAACGTACAATATTGGTGGACTAGACTTCTATCATAGGAAGCTGGAAAAAAGAAGAAAATGAATTTAATAAAAATTTTATAAGTAGAAGAAATAATAAAAAGTGGAAATCAATTACATGGAAAATAGGCAACCAATAGATAAAACCAAGAAAGCCAAAAACTATTCTTTATTTCAAATACTGACAACATGGATAAGCTAGACTAAGGAAAAATAAAGAAGACACAATTATAATGAATAAAAATGGGATATCATTACACCTCATACAGACATTAAGTGGACAATAAGGAAATATTACAATTTTGTCAACAAATTTGACAATTTAGACAAAATGGATAACTTATGTAAAAATACAAATTTCCAGAACTGAAAAAGGGTGGACATTCTGCCATGCTTTATATCTATATAAACATTTAATTTTTAATTGAAAAACTTAACATAATACAAAATCTCTAGGCCCTGATGGCTTTTCTGGTTATTCTGTCAAACATACAATGAAGAAAACACCAATCCTACATGACTCAGAAAACAAGTGGAGGGAAGTATAAAGTATATCAAGTATATAAAGAAAATGGAGTGCTTTGTATATAGGCCCTTTCAGAGTTGTATGTGTTGCAAATTTATTTTTTCATTGTATGACTTGCCTTTTTCAGTCCCTTTATAGTGCATTTTGATAACTAAAAGTTACTTAATATTGTCTTTTTAACATTTAATTGTTGTCAAATGTCTCAGTCTTTCCCTATATGGTTAGTGCTTTGTAAATGCCACTTAAGACATTTTTTCCTAATTAGCTATGTCAAGATATTTTCTTATAATACCTTCTAGCTCAGTGCTGTTTAACCAGAAATATGAAGAAAGCTACATGCATAATTTAAAATTTTCTGATATCTAAGTAAAGAGCAAAAAGAAACAAAATTAACATTTAAAATGTTTTCTTTAACCCAATATATCTAAACTCTTATTTCAACATAAAAATTAGTGCAATTTTTAAAATGCTGAGTGTTTAAAATTCAGTAAAAAATTTACATTGAATAGCACATCTCAAGTGCTCAATAGCTAGGCATGACCACAGCAATTCTAGAAGAGTTATTGTTTTTACCCTTCCACATTTAGATCTTTCTTTTTAAGCTGTGTTTTTATTTTTATTGCTAAACCTCAAACATTTCCTTTTTTAAGATATATTTTTATTGATTTCAGAGAGGAAGGGAGAGGGAGGGAGAGATAGAAACATCAATGATGAGAGAGAATCATTGATCGGCTGCCTCCTGCATGCCACACACTGGGATGGAGTTTGCAACCTGGACACGTACCCTTGACCAGAATCAAACCTGGGACCCTTCAGTCGGCAGGCCAATGCTCTATCCATTGAGCCAAACCAGCTAGGAATAGATCTGTTTTATGTGAAACTGAATTTTGAGAGTAGTGTGATCTAGAAGTATAGGTGAATATTTCTTCATGAGAGTTTCCAATTGACCCAGAACCAATTTATAAAAAAGACTAGGGGCCCAGTGCAAGAATTCGAGCACCTTGAAAGGAACTGTGGGCCGTGAGGCTGTGGTGGGCACAGGGGTGGATCTTGTCCCATCTTCCGCGCCCCCGCCTGGCCCCTCCCCCCACAGCCCCTGGTCTCCTCTCTGCTGGCAGCCCGGCTCCCGCTGGCACCGCTCCCATGCATTGACAGCTCCAGCCCCACTTGCACCTCTGACAGTGTGGAGCAATTGGGGCTAGCGCCAGCAGTGGGTGTGAGCGGGCCCGGCACCGTCAGAGGGTGCAAGTGGTGGCTGCTGCCCCGATCGCCCCTCAGGAGCAGGAGCAGGTGGAGAAGCCCTCAGGGCCAATTGGGGCTGGTGGCCACCGCTCGTACCCACTAACCACTAACAGCACTGAGTGATCGGGACCGGCGCTGGCAGTGGGTGCGAGCAGCAGCTCCGGCGCTGGTAGCGGGTGCGAGCGCCGGGCAAAACCATGGCACATGGGAGCAAAGAATTTTCAGTAACCACCAGAGGCTTGCCCTGATGACAGCGACTGGCGCCCCGCCTTGGTCTGGCGCCCCCTTTCACCTGCTTCACCATCCCACTGTGGCCGACACCTGCCATGTTCCATGCTCTGCCACCTGCTGCTGACATTCACTATGTTCCATGCCCGCCCCCTGGTGGTCAGCACACATCATAGTGACCTGTTGTTTGGTTGTTCTGTGTTCGGTCTATTTGCATATTAGCCTTTTATTATATAGGATAGTCATATCTCCACTGTTTCACTTTTACTTTTCCCATATAAATTATGGTCAGCTTGTGAAGTTACCCCAAACTATATATTAGAATTTTGATTGAAATTGCATGGAAACTATATATCAGTTTGAGGAGAGTACTTTAAGAAAATACATATCATGTATTCTTCTGATGCTGTCATCTGGGCAGCATCCGTACATGTCCTTTCCTTGTAGATTCTGCTACCTGCCACAATCTGGAGTGCAGGCAGCAGACTGAGAGGCTCCACCTTCAGAGCTGTGAAGAAAACACAATGCGGGGGGGCTCCCTTTATTGCAGTAGGCATTTTTCAAGGGCAGAACTTTATAGAATTCCAAGATTCAAGAATTTTAAGATTCAAAAAAGAAAAAAAAAGGCATTTCAGAGTCCTTATATATCAATAAAAGGGACTTTTGTGTCCTGTGTATGAGTTCTCAGGGGCCACCCATTCTTGCATTTAGTTTAATTTGGGGTAAATCTATTGTACTTACTCTTCTAGAGATCAGATTAGATGCTTTCCACTCTTCACTGTTCTTGCTGTTTTCTCTGTGGTCACAGACTGAGTTCAATGGAGAAGCTAATGGCCAAGGTAGAGGCCTCTGCAGGCTGACTGATCAGGCAAACAAGGAAAGAAACAGTCTCTATGGAAATAAAAATTTGTTAAAGGTGTCTTGGACATCTGAAGATGATTGATAGGATGAGGATGAGGACAAAATACAAACAAGATTAAAGATTGGTCATGGCTGAAAACAGGGGTTCCTGTAAGTAATTGAGCTTACCCTCTAAGGTGAATGTTGATAGGCCACCATCTCGAATGCTTTATGTCTACCAGGTCAGGCTAACGCAGTCCACTGTCCTAGAAATTCCGAACTGCACCAGAACTGTCCACTAGTAGGGAAAGTATCTGTCTAGGGTTATAGTTATGAATTAGAAGGTCTGGATGGGGAGTGAGCTGGAGTGTTGGCGAGGAGCAGAGACCAACATACTAGAAAGAGGGGCTAGTAGGTAGGAGTAAGGGCAAAGATAGAGGAAGTAGAAAGAAGATCACTATGAACAGAGGGGAAAGTGGGTAGTCTGGGACACATACGAACTGGGTAGGTAAATAACATGGATGGGGTAGTGGAAAGAGCTCCTACTATTCAGAGGAGGGAGAGTGGTAGAGCAGAAAATACAAAGAGGTGAGTGCCACATGGGAGTAGAGCCAGGAGAATTAGGATCCAGGTTAGGAAGGTTGCTTAGAAGATGAATTTTTTTAGGAACATAAGGAGGCTGGAGTTTAGATGGAGAAATTCGAGGTAGCTTGGTTCTCATTTTTCCAAAATATTATTCATCTTGTCAAAATGAGGGACTGCTCGTAAGCTCTGACCTAGGCCTGCAGTTATCTCATATACTAGCCCTCGCCTCATCTTGTGGCATAATGCCCATTATGACATGTACACAGCTATCCACTGGGCAAATCAGGGAGGCCCCATAAAACCAGAGAAATGGTCCCAGTTTCTAGTGATCATGGAAAATAACAGTGGAAATGAGGCTATAATACTTGTTCACATTCCCTGGGAAAACGTGTACCCATGTCCCTCAGTTGGCAAAGATTGATCAAAGGGCTAAGATAGAGTTAGGGTATTGGGACCCAGGAGAATGGATCTGAGGCAGGATTGGACAAAGTGGGGAGAACTCAATATGCCATTTATTTAACCTACTACATTTTTCAAAGGCCTTTCCTATCATATATATCACTCCATGAATAAGAGGCATCAGAGAAGAGATAATATGTCCATATTATGACTGATGAGGAAATTGAAGCCAGAGAGGGAAGTGTATAGCAAGCAGCAGACCAGAACTTGAGCCAAAAATCAAACAGTAGGGACATGTAGGAAGAGGCAGAAAATGGCACAGAGCACTGAGAAACAGCATGACCTCCTTCCATTTCTGGACAGGATGCTACAAGGGTGCTCCAGAGCAGAATCTTACAGTGTGCTTTCTGGTTAGTGCCTGTGGTTCCTAGATTGATTTGTTGCCTGACCCTAAGATGGTACTAGAAACATAAGGCCAAAGCCGATGGGATGGCTGCCCATTCCCGATGCCTATTGGCCAGTTTTCAGCTTTCTTACTACTTGAGATGCCTACTGTTATGTCAGATGATTTAGGGACTACTGCACTCTCCCTCTCTATTTTGTCTGTAGGAATTCTCTCCCCTTAAAACTCCTGGTTCCTTTGAGCACCACCCAAATCATAAGTCCCTTTGGTCCCCTATTCTTTTCTGTGTACTTTTTTTTTATCAGAGAAAATAAAACTATTTCCATTTTCTTTTCAAAGTCTAATTTTAATCCAGACTGAAGAAACAAGTAGGAAAGTGAGAAAGCTAACTGTAGGTATACCAAATGTGAAGGCATGGATTATTAACAGAACTTTTTACCTGCATATTTACAAGCAATCCTTTTGCACATAAGTTTTGTTTTTAGTTAGTTGGAAGAAGATTTTTGACATTAGGTAAAAATAGGACTGAGGTGGTACCGCATTATAGTAAAAGTATTAGAAATGTGATCCTCAAGGTGTATCAATTATAAACCAGATGAAAACTTGAGTGACAAAGATCTAGCAAAATTCTCTAGTAAAAAAGTCAATGCAATTCATGCTACCAAATAAAGATAAGAAAGCCATATAAATAGAGCAGAATAATGTCCTAGGCTTTTGGGTAATAAGGTTAAGTGAAATTGAACAATTTCAAATTGCAATAAATCCTCAGTGAAGAATCTTGGTTATTCAGTTGAGAGCTCCAACTTTTCCTTTTCTTTTTTTTAAAAAAATATTTTTATTGATTTCAGAGAGGAAGGGAGAGAGAGAGAGAGAGAGAGAGAGAGAGAGAGAGAGAGAGAGAGAGAGAGAAACATTGATGAGAGAGAATCATTGATCGGCTGCCTCCTACATGCCCCACACTGGAAATTGAGCCTGCAACCCAGGTATGTGCCCTGACTGGGAATCGAACTGTGACCTCCTGGTTCATAGGTCAATGCTCAACCACTGAGCTATGCCAGCTAGGTCCAACATTTTATTTTAATGACATTTTAAAAGTCCTTGGTATCAAATAGCACTTGGATATGTAAATCAGTTAATGACATATTCTAAGACTTTAATGCCAGAGATTTTTATGATTGTGATTCATATTTTTAAAACAATTCATTGAGACACTAAATGTAAAACTAAATGCAAGCTATGTACTCACATCTAAAAAAGGAATGCTACATTTCTGCAATAATGTGTATTTCCAGGCAAAGACTTTTTCCCTCAAGAAAAGCTGCATTTAAAGGATAAACTTCTAAGTAGCATCACTTTTAACATTTCATTTATTTCAGAATTGATTTTATTGGAGCCCAAACAGTGGAATTAACTGTATATAATATACTATTTTATATATATATATATATATATATATATATATATATATATATATATATACATTTTAAGTTATAGGAAATAAAGTTTATTTTGGCAGATAGTGTTAAGCAAAATTAAAGTTGCATACACTAGTAACATAACTGAACATCCTTAATTTGGCATAAGTGTTTCACATTTTCTTGTTTTCCTATGTTCTACTAAATCACCATAACCTAAACTGCTTTATAGAACCGATACATTGAAATTTAACTCACTGTTGTCGCTTATGCTCTGATTCCCAACAAAACTTTTCATAAGCTTCTTTGATCTCTGTGCCCATCTCGTTATCAATATCATCCAAATATGGGTCACCAGCCCCTGATAAATCTCTTCCATTTTCTTCTGGAAGAAAGATTTTTGGAAAATCTGGAAAAAAAATTTTTCTCTTTCAAGTAACTCTTGATATTTCTCTTGGTAATCTGCATCAGCTGCAGTGAAAGGAACACCATCAGATGTATAAAATGCTGGTTCATTCATAAAATAGGATCATTTCAGGTATTGCTTCTCTGTGTGCTGAGGTCACATGGACTCTACCCCAGTTACTGACTGGAGTTTTATAAGCTTTAAGAGCATCTGTTTTCATCTCTGCTGCGATGTGCACCCAGGACATTTTCAATCCTCTGAATAATTTCTTCCATGTCATTTTCCACACAAATTAAGTTGTCATTCATAGGATTAGAAAAGAGGGCATTCAGCAACTTCTGAGGACAAACCTGAGAAATATCTGCTCTTGTACTCTATCCGTTGGACCCCCAGAACAAGGATGATGGGCCAGGTACAGAAACTCACCAGGGCAGAAAGCTCTGGATGCTTAGCAAGAGGCAAAACTGGGAGAACAAGAACCTTGCCCTCCGGTAACCTATCCTCCCCTCGCACATTACTGGTCATGTGGTTTGGATCCTGGATCTTTCATATCTCTGGTGAGGCAGCTTAGAACCCCCGGCCTTTCCTCCCTAAAGATAACATCTAGACTTCAGTTGTATTTCAGCTCCAGACCCAGAAGAGCAGCAAAACCAGACAAGTGGCCCATGGCTACCTCAGGACCAGCTACATTGACTAATGATCCCTTGAAAGAGCACACCAGGAATGCTGATGAATAATCTATTAAAGCTACAGGGGCTCACAGGGAGCTGGCACTGGGCCCCTGGTGCGGGCCGTCCTGGGCTGGTGCCGCAGGGCTTTGAGCTGTGGTGGTACCTGGTGCCATGTCTGTTCTGTAGGCCCTGCTCTGCTCTGTAGGCCCACTCGGTTCCAGGAACTGCCAGTCTCAGGCCTGCTCCCTCTGTGGCCAGGCCAGGCGGACTAGCACCTGGGGCCATTTTGAAACCGTGGGACATGCTCCTCCTCCTGCTAGGGCCCAGGGTGCTGCTCTGCTCAGGAAAGTGTGGGGGCTTCTGGAAAAGGAGGGTGCCATCCCTGCTTGACCCTCTGCACACCCTACACCCCCAGGGAGCAGAAGGCACCTGCAGCATCTGCAGCGAAGCACCCACCCTCCCCTTGGACTCTATCTATATATATAAAAGCCAAGCAACCGGAACAACAGAACGACCGGAACAACCCATCGCTATGGTGCACACTGCGGCATCCAACCAGCCCGATTGGGGCCCCAATTGGCCCCCCAAACTGCCACAGCCCCTCCCCCTGGCCAGCCCTGCCCCTAATCATCCCCTATTGGGCAGCCGGCTGGACCCCACACGTGCACGAATTCATGCACCAGGCCTCTAGTGTTACATGTTACAGAAAAGCAACATTCTTTGTC
>NW_005871085.1:704556-709364 GCF_000147115.1 Myotis lucifugus
AACCGTTGGGCCACGTGGGCCAGGGCTATAACCATGTCATTTTAAGTTTTGTCATTTATAAATAGGCATTGTTTTACTTTGATGCTTTTGCAAATATGTCTCATCTTAATGATTCATGGGAAGGATCCTGACTTATTCTAAAATAGAGTTTTCTGAGAATAAATATTCAGGTTATAACTTTAAGCTGGATGAAGATTTGTAGAACTCTAAGGAATTAACTGGATTCATAAAATGTTGGCAGAAGATTAGGATAAACAAGAATTAATTATATGATACTAAACTGAGGATAATTATTATTTTATGCCTTTTTGTTGAAAATACTGCTGATTTTTATTTTATTTTTTTGTTTTCCAGATATAGGAAACTTGTATTTTTCCTTAGAGCAATTTGGTAAATTATACCTTTATAAGCAATATTGAAGCATTTAATATTTTTCTTCCTACTTGATCCCTTCAGAATTTAAGAAATTCTTAATGAGTATGACTATGTTCATGGCAATGTTTGTTTGCATAAATTCAATAAGAAAAGGTTCTTTTTAAAACAGAACACAATTGGAGACTGGTTTTATTAACCAGGGCTTTGACTGGAATATCATGTTTGAGAGAGATATGCATAGACTTGGATGTCACCAGAAAGTTTTGAGGAATTAAGATTGACTTTGGAAGCCAATAAAAGCCCTTTGGGAAAACAGCCTGGTACCATGCTTATATGCATCACAGCAGAGAAACTGCCATCAGATACTGGGTTTCAGGTTCAAGGCAACCAATAGATATGCCTCTTCCATTGGAATGAAGGTTGTTTTCCTAAGAGATGGCAAAAGAAGAATCTCAAGACATTTTGGGAACCTTAAGGACCTGAAGAATTCACCCAAACCTATAGGTATTGCAGGGAAAGCCTGTGGTGGCAACTATTTGTCTTGGCTTCTTAACTTTGAGAGGCAATCTGGAGGCCCTGGCCATGTTTTTCAGTGGTTACAGTGCTGGCCCAAGCACTGAAGCGTCTTGGGTTTGATTCCTGATCAAAGGCACATACCTGGGTTGTGGGTTCACTCCTTGCCCCCGGTCAAAGCATGAGGGAGAGGCAACCAGTGGATGTGTCTCTCTCACCTCTCTCTCTCTCTCTCTCTCTCTCTCTCTCTCTCTCTCTCTCTCCCCCCCCCCCCTCCCCTCCCTTCCACTCTCTCTGAAAAGCAATGGAAAAAATATCCTCAGGTGAGGATTAAAAAAAAAATTCAATCTGGAGATTCCTTATAAGATTCCAGCAAAGCTAATTTAAGGAAGCCTAAATAATCAACTTGTGGTTAATCTTATTTTGTTTATGAAAATAATCAAGCCAAAATTATTGAAACTGTACTTATGCAATAAATAAATTAGTCTTAATTTGGCTATCATTGATAAAAATTAGGGGGAAATTATGTTTCAATAGAAATGAAATATATAGTTGTGGATATTAGATTGTAGTTCAGTCAGTTGTCTTTAAAGTTTTTTTTGTTTTGTCTTTTTACCTATAATCTGGACTGGATCCTGAATCTTTCTAGTTTTCTTAAATATTTGGCTATAACCCTTTGAACTACTGTTTCATTTTTCTCTCATCCTTTGACTTGGAATTAATGAGAACTAAAACATTTTTCTCTGAGTCTTGCAGCTAAAAGACATGACATAAACTTGAGAAACTGCCACAATTGCTCACGCTTAAACAATCTCAGTGACTAATGTGTAAGCCATGCAGAATTTTCCTGAGAACCTGATTATCACCAGAGACATTCAAATTGCAGACCAGGAGAATCAGATAGTCACTGCCTGCCTTCATCCCAGCAAAAGAAACAGAAACATCTAGATATCTTCTCCACTGACAGCCTTAGAGACTCAGAAATCTATAATAAAAGTGTAATATGCTAATTAGACCAGATGTTCTTCCGGGAAGAAGCCAGGGCTGCAGCCGCAGGATCGCAGGAGCAAGGCAGCCGGGGGATCAAGGCAGACACTGTGGCTGAGTGGGAGGGATCCAGGCAGCTGCCCCTGGCTGTGAAGGCCTACTTTTGCACAAAGATCATGCATCGGGCTTCTAGTTGTTTATAATTAGCCTTTTTTCTTGTTTTCATAGACATACCCCTGGTTGACTACCTGATTGCTTGCTTATAGAATATAGGTCTTGATTTGGGAGGTTAGGTGCATCACTGCCTCCTGAAATGAGACGCAACAATTTAACTGAACTGACGTATTCATAGGACTGATTGATCGAATCAATGAAATATGGGGCAATATACCAACTTAGCTTCTAGAATGTGAAATTTTATTATTTAAAGCTCCAGAGGCCAGACTGAAGGGACCTACATTCTGCCACCCTGAAGCTACTTTGCAGGATATTGGTTTTAAGCTTGTTTATTAAGAAACAAAAGATTGAGAAAGAACTGTTGACCCTCCCCCTGTTTCCTGCCTGAAAGATTCAGACAGAGAAACCTGCTTCAGGCAAAAGATGTTAGGATGTTTGCCTTAGCCTAACTTGAATTAAGTAGCCTTTACAAGAGGGAAAAAAACAACCAACCAACCAAACAAACAAAAAAACCCCAAAGCAAAACAAAACCAAAAACCAAAACCACAAGAGGGCTCAGGCCATGCCTGTTAGCTGGATACCCACTGTGTGCCATTGTTTCTGAGTTTCCTAGCATGGATTTTACTGCCATGTGTGTTCTGCTCTCCCTATAAATTGCCCATTTTCACTTCTGAAATCTATTACCCTGTTCCCCCTCCCTTCGTTTCCCCACTTTGTCTAAAAATGTCTTATGTACCTAATGCTTCACTACTGTTTTTGGAATTTTCATGGAATTAATGTGTCTACATGAATTCCCATGCACATGTATTAAACTTTGATTTTCTCCTGTTAATCTGTCTCTGTTAATTTGGTTATTAGCCCAGCCAGGCTAATATTAATATTTTTAACCCCCACAGGATAAATGTGAGAGAATTATCAAGAGAAAGCACAAAGAGATCAAAAAAGAAAAATGTGTGATGTTGTGATTTAAAAGAAACATATATTTGACCATTCAGATGACCCAAATATATTTCTCATATGTAGTTGGTTTTTGTCTACAATTCCTGAAAACAGCTCTGAAAACTCTTGGAATTTCCTGAGTAATAAGATCAATGGGAGCACCTTTTCTTATATTTGGTGTCTTGACCTTGGTTCCTGAAATCCCTTTAGAACCATAAAAGTGAAATAGGTGTCTTAATACTTAAGATAACCCTTTCCACTACAATTGGGTGGTCATGGATGAAGTGACTTTGGGAAAGCACCTAAGGATGGGGGCTGGTTTTCAGAGGAATCAACCATGTGATTATACTAGTAGGGTTGGAACTTTCCGTCTTACCCACCCTGTTCTTCAAGGAAGGGAGAGGAGTTAGAGGTTAAATCAATCACCAATGGCCAATGATTTAATAAATTATGTCTGTGCAGTGAAGCCTCCATAAAAGCCCCAACGGACTGGGTTTGGAGAGCTTCTGAGCTGGTGAACACATGGAGGTGCTGGGAGGGTAGTGTGGCTGGAGAGGGCCTGGAAGCTCGGTGGCCTTTCTTAGATAGCTGTTCTTGAGTTACGTATCTTTTATAATAAACTGGTGATCTTATAAGTAAAATGTTCCTCTGAGTTCTGTGAGCCTCTTTAGCAAGTTAACTGAACTCAAGAAGGGGGTTGTGGGAACTTCTGATTTATAGCCAGTGGGTCAGAAGCACAGGTGACAATCTGGACGAGCAATTGGCATCTGATGTGGAGGGCAGTCTTGTGGGACTGAGTACTTGACCTGTGGAATCTGATGCCATCTCTGGGCAGATAGTGTCAGAATTGAGTTGAATGGTAGTGAGACATGAGGCTCGAGAAATTGACAAATGAATTCCCAGGCAAGGGAGGGGTAAGCAAAGGGAATCGAAGTTTATTACAGCGGAAGTAACAAAGCTCTGGGTGCCTGAGAAGCTCACTGGTCTAGGGGTTTATATTTGTCTGCTCTTGCCCTCTATTGGCTCTTTCAGAAAAACACCAGCCAGTTTCCTTTGGCCCTCATCTCCACACTTTTATTTCCTGCTCTTGGGTTCAAGGGGAAGGGCACTCTACGGTTGACTGGTACATTCTGCTTACCTTGCTCACATTCTGACCCTCTGGCTCATTCCATCCTTATCTACTATCTTCCCTCCTCGAGGCCTTGCCTGATCCCATCTAACTCCACAGTAGGACATCTAGCTGGTGTTGAATTGTTTGCTGGTAAACACTCCCCCTTCCCGCCCCTCTTCCCCCCCACCCCCGCCTGCATATCAAAATTTGATGATCAGAACCATTTAATATGACAGTAATATTGAGAAGTATGTAGAACAAAATTTTAAAGTCTAACATGTCTAATAAATACAAAAAGGAGAAAGTAGAGAGAATGAGGAAGAGAAATATTTGAAGTGATAGTAACTAAGTCTGTTCCAGAAATGGTAAAACTCATTAATCCTCAGATTCAGGACACACACTGAATTCTTCTCCTTTTTTTCCCCCCAGTTAATATAATACTCCATTTTGAAAGGGCGAGGACTACGCCCTCCATCTTACCCTGTGTCCTCCATTTTGGGGCAGCCATGTGCTTGGCAAGGAGCTTCTTCCCGGAAGTCTAAGCCTCTGCTAGCCACACCCAGGAACAAGACACCGACTTGCGCCTGGCCAATTGGCAGGGCCCACAGTCCCCTCTCCTACCCTGACTCCACCCCCCTATAAAACTCCTCTTCACGCCGAACGAGGTCTCTCTCTGCCACTTGGCTTACCGTTGCATCGGTGAGTG
>NW_005871085.1:709552-714821 GCF_000147115.1 Myotis lucifugus
TTAGTGGTCAGACAATCATATTGTTGGGGGCTGGAAGAACAGCACCAAGTATTAGACTGGTGGGGTCAGACTGGACCTGGGTTCAGTAACCTCGGCACTTGAGTTCTCGCTAGGAAAGAATTTAGAGCCCAGACAAACTATGAGAACATTTATTTGGAAAATCACAGAGGTAGAAGAAGTAATTCACAGACAAAATGGGTTAGGAAACAAATTATAGAGGTAAAGGAAGGGCCCTTGGGACTTAGAAGTGAGGAAGGTAATGGTAATGTGCCTGGGGAGCAGGGGGAGGAGGGGTGGGGGAGAAGGGAAGGAAAGGCTCGGTGTGCTCCCTGAAGAGAGAGCTCTCTGCCCTGGGTCCTCCACCTCGGGGTTTTCAGGGTGGAGATCTTAGGGGAGGTCCCAGGGAAAGATCTCAATAGAATAGTTAGCAGCTTCCCACGTGTGTCCTTTCAGGGTAGGGGTCTCCACAGATTGATTGGTGAGCGCCAGGGTAGGAGGTCATTATTCAATGCAGCTCGTCCTGAGGTCTGCCTTGGTATTGCTTGTCTGGTTTTGCTGCTTTTCTGGGCCTGGAGCAGAAATACAACTGAGGCTAGATGTTATCTCTAGGAAGGAAAGGTCAGGGGGTCCAAACTGCATGACCACGATATGCTAGGGGAGGAAAATTCACCTGAGGGTGAGGTCCCACCCTATAATTGTCCTTTGCTAAGCACCCAGGGCTTTCTGTCCTGGTGACCTTTTGTACCTGGCCTGTCGTCCTTGCTCTGCTCATGTCTAACTGCCTACCACAAAAGTACAATGTATCATGACCAAGTGGGACTTACTGTAGGGATGCACAGTTGATTTGACATTAGAAAATCAATCACTGTAATTCATCATAGTAACAAACTAAAAACCATATGACCATCTCCATAGATGTAGAAAAAGCATTGACAAAATTCAACATCCATTTCCCATAAAAAATCTCCACCTATGAAGGAATAGAAGGGACTTCTTTAACCTGAGAAAGAACATCTATAAAAACTCTATAGCTGAAATTATACTTAATGGTCAAAGGCATGAATGATTTTGCAGTGATAAGGGGGATGATGATAATTCTGATGATGGTGGTGGGGAGCTGATGAATTAGGTGGTAATATTGAGAATGATAATGCAATAAAGGAAGGGTGAGACTTGGGAGCCGATGATGAATGAAAGTGACAATGAGAATACTAATGGGGTGATGAGGTTATGATGATGTAATATTTGATGAAAATAACAGGGTGATGGTGGTGGTGAAAGTGCTTTGGGTATGTGCTTAGTAGCTAGTGCACACACCTGGGATAAAATTAGATAAAAGTTAAAACAAGTTTTTTCAGATGCCTCTGAGGGGCACTGAGTCACTCCTGACTTCCTGCTTCGCTACTGATATTGGCCCAGCTGAGTAATAAGCTGAAGTTCTTAATGATGTTCCTTCCCTGTTCTTAAGCACCGAATTTAACAAGCCTCCCAGGACTTCTCAACTGTGGCTTAATTGGGCCGTAGCCAGCAAGGAGGACTTCTGGGGCAGAGGCACCCAAGAGTGGCTCTCAGTAACTGGGGAGTAAACTTGGAAACTCACAGCGGGGGCGGAGGGGAGGAAAAGTGATTAAGATAGAATATCTAGCTTAATTGGGATGAGAAGAGTGTAGTTCTCTGTATAATTGATAGTTCTTATATCCTCCTGGGAAGTGGCAAACTAATGCAGAGCTCACAGGAAATTCTCCGTGGCTCTAAGTTGAGGGCCTATGATTGCTCCTGGAAAGCCACACACACAATCTTAAGGCAGGCCTTGAATTCAGGTGGCTACACTGCCTGAGAAGTGTTTCTCCGCCTTGAACGAACCTTGACATGCAAGTCAGTTACTAAAGATCAGAGCTAGTAGGAGCCTAAAGGTGACAGTGATAGCCTGGTTACATCAGAAGCCCCTCAAAAATGTTTTCATTGTTATTACTTGTAATTTCTTTAAAATTTTTTTCTAATTATCAGATAAACATTAATACACTCATTATAAACATTCAAATAATATAGATAAGTAAAAGTCCCCTTTGATCCTCTCTTCCATACTAGTCCCCACACCAGAAGTTAAGTCTGTTTGCAGATTTTAAAAAATATGCTTTAATTTTGTATACCTATGGACATGCAGAAATGTAATTTTGTTCTCTTTTTCCTAAGGTGGAGGGACTTAATGATATCATAACATAATAATGATATAAATGACACTTTCACTATTAGGTCAAAAGGTATATATACTTTAATTTTTTTCAGCTTTATTGAGGTATAATTGACATAAAATTATAAGATATTTAAATGTACATCGTGGTGATTTGATATACAAATGCATTGTGGAAGGATCCCCCCAGCTAGTTAATGAACACATCCATCAACTCATATATTTATCTTTTTTGTTGTGTGTGTGTGAGAACATTTAAGTACTAATGTCTTAGCAAATTTCAATTCTATAATAGTCTTTTTAAAAAATATGTTTTTATTGATTTTAAGAGAGAGAGAAAGAAACATCAAACATCAATTGGCTGCCTCCTGCATGCCCCCTACTGGGGATCGAACCTGCAACCCGGGCATGAGCCCTGATTGGGAATTGAACTGGTGACCTCTTGGTTCCTGGGTCAATGCTTAACCACTAAGCCATACCAGCCGGGCCGAGCTATAATACTGTCTTATCAACCACAGTTATCATGTTTTACATGAGCTCCTCAGACCTTATGCATCTAATAGCTAACATTTGGTACCCTTCTACCAACCTCTCCCTATTTCCCTTACCCACTCTGGCAACCACTTCTCTATCCTCTCTTTCTATGATTTTGAAAAATTTTCTTTTTGTTTTTTACATCCCACATATGAGTGGTACCATACTTATTTGTCTTATTTCACTTAATGCCCTTAAGGTCCATCCATGTTGTTGCAAATGGCAGGATTCCCTTCTTTCCCGAGGCTGAGTAATATTCCATTGTGTGTATATACCACACCTCCTTTATCCATTCAAGTGTAGATGGCCATTTGGTTTGTTTCCATATCTTGGCTATTATGAATAGTGCTGCATCAAACATGGGAGTACAGATATCTTTTCAACATCCTGTTTTCATTTCCTTTGGATATACACTCAGAAGTGGAATTGTTGAGTCAAATGGTTGTTCTATTTTTATAATTTTTGAGAAGCCTCCATACTGTTTTCCTTAGTGGAGACATCAATTTATATTCCCACCAACAGTGCACCAGGATCATCTTTTCTTCGCATCCTTGTCAATACTTGTCATCTCTTGTCTTTTTCATTATAGCCATTCTAAAAGGTGTGAGGTGAAGGTTTTGATTTTCATTTCCCTGGTTATTAATGGTGTTGAGGCAACTTTTCATATACCTGTTGGCCATTTGTAGATCTTAGAAAAAATGTCTATTCAACCCTATGCCTATTTTTTTTGATCTAGGAGCTCCACATTGCCCAGGTAGAGTACTAGATTCTTATCATGGTTTAAAAGCATTTTTATTTTTTTTAAATATATTTCTTTATTGATTTCAGAGAGGAAGGAAGAGGGAGAGAGAGATAGAAACATCAGTGATGAGAGAGAATCATTGATTGGCTGCCTCCTGCATGCCCCCGACTGGGGATGGAGCCCGCAACCCAGGCATGTGCCCTTGACCAGAATCGAACCTGGGACCCTTCAGTCAGCAGGCCGATGCTTAAGAGCATTTTTAAACCTAGCCCTGCTTTCCTCTTCAACTTCTCTCCTAACTCCAACTCAGATGTACACTCTCAGATCAACCCACCAAAGAATTTTCTGTTCCCCAAACATGCTATGTGTACTTTGCTATCACCCAGACTGTGTTTGCCTGCAGTGTCTAAGATTCTCATTCCTTTCCTTATAGAATATTTTATTGCATGCTAAAGGCCTAATGTAAATGTCATTCCCTTGGAAAAACACTGGTTTGTAAGTGCTTATTTACAGGTAAAATTTTCCTCTTGGCTCTAAATGATCTTTCTTCAGATCTGGCCCAGGGGAGAGATGTGAAATGTGTGTTGGAAGATAAAAAGTGGAGGTGCCCAAGGGAGCTGGTATATGTTGAGACAGAAGTCATTCAGTTGTATCAGACTGGAGGGTGCAGCTGGACCCCTTAGAGGGATGAGCTCCTTGGACCCCTCACAGGTCCCTCAGGAATCCCAAGAACAGCAATGGAGAGTAATGCATAGCAGGAGGACAGAGAGGGTCAAAGTATTCACAGCTGCTTTCTTGAGGAAGGTGAATCTGGAATTTATGGGAGACTTGAAGTTATGAGGGAAGAGGATCTTTAGGTGGGGAGCATGGCAGGTGCATAATTGGGAGATTAATAACTTTATAGATCACTTACGATAAGCCAGGCAGTCCTAAAAGCTTTATACTTATTGACACATTTTATTTTCACCTAAGGCCCTATTAGGCAAGTTTTATTTTACTGCCAAAAGGCCTAGAGACCCAGACAGGTTTTTGAAACGTGCGCAAAGTCACATAGCTGGTAAGTGTGTGAAATCAGGGACCCATGCAGCCTGACACGAATCCAGAGAAAACATGGAGCATGGGAGTGTGTGGACAAGCAGAAGACTGGCCTGACCAGAGCAACAAGGGCCCTGGGGAGCAGTTGAGGCTTGGCTGGGAGGCTCAGGGAGACTGGCCGTACATAGTCTTTAGTACTAGGTGATGAAGTTCACGCTTGATATTCAGACCTCAGGGAATTCAGAGGTGCTGGGAGCTCATTGGAAAGTCATGGATGTGTTGCCCAGGGAATCAGGGCCCCTGGGAGCAGAGTTTCAAAGGAGAGCGCCTCAAACTCCTGGCCCATGCTCACACAGAGCCCAACAGCAGGTGAAGAGTGGCAGGGGCTCCCTCTACTGTCTGTAAGTCCTCACATCGGTGTGTCCCTTCCTGCCTGTGCTTCTTGCTCTGTCCTTTGATCTTCTGCTCATTTCTCTATCTCTCTGACTTGCTTTTTTTTTTTTTATTGTCTAAAGTTTTACATATGTCTTCTTCTTCCCCAACTGACCCGCCCCCCACCCCCGAAGCCATTCCCACCCAGGGCAAGCCACCACCGCCCCAGTGCCTGTGTCCATTGGATATGCTAATATGCATGCATACAAGTCCTTTGGTTGCTCTCTAACCCCCCCTCCCCTACCATTTGTCTCTGGGATCTATTCTTGTTCATCAAATTATGCTGATCATTATATCCCACATATGAGTGAGATCATGGGATATTTATCTTTCTC
>NW_005871085.1:714921-761484 GCF_000147115.1 Myotis lucifugus
TGGAAAAGTTCCTTCTTTTTTATAGCGGCGTAGTACCCCCAGGGAGTAGATGTACCACAGTTGTTGTTTTTTTAAATACAGGATATTGATCTTTTACAGAGAGGAAGGGAGAGAGATAGAGAGCTAGAAACATCGATGAGAGAGAAACATCGATCAGCTGCCTCCTGCACATCTCCCACTGGGGATATGCCCGCAACCAAGGTACATGCCCTTGACTGGAATCGAACCTGGGACCTTTCAGTCCGTAGGCCAACGCTCCATCCACTGAGCCAAACCGGTTTCGGCTGTACCACAGTTTTTTAATCCACTCATCTGCTGATGGGCACTTAGGCTGTCTCCAAATCTTAGCTATTGTAAATTGTGCTGCTATGAACATAGGGGTGCATGTATCCTTTCTGATTGGTGTTTCTGGTTTCTTGGGATATATTCCTAGAAGTGGGATCACTAGGTCCCCAGCTTTGCAGGGGTCCTAATATGCAGTTGCTTTGCTAATAGATTTGGAGCTTTCACCTTATTAGTGATGGTTCTGTTCTTTCTCTGCAATAGGAGAGGGATGCAAGATTTCCTCTGGGGAAACCTCAGCTCTCTTACTGAGTTTATTCTTCTAGGACTCTCCACTAACACAGAGATCAACGTTATTCTATTGTCTTCCTCTCCTTCACCTCATCTCCCTTCTGGGAAATGGGGTTATTATCATCTTGATGTGCATGGACTCCTGCCTCCACACACCCATGCACTTTTTCCTCAGTCATATCCATTCCGAAAATGGGCTATGTCACCACCACAGTGTCCCAAATGCTGGCACATCTGGTTTGCAAGAGGAAGACCGTTACCTGCATGGGATGTGTGGCCCAGATGTGCAGCTTCCTGATGCTGGGAATCACTGAGTCTTGACTTTTTGCAATGGTGGTTTATGACAGGTATGTGGCCGTTTGACATCCCTGAGGTATAAAGTCAACATGAGCTCTTTGCTGTGTGGGTGAATGGTGGTCATTTGTGGATTCTGGGGTGTCATCTGCTATTAATTCTTCCCTATTGTGGTCCCAATGAGATCAATCACTTCTTCTGTGAAGTACCTGCAGTCTTGAAATTAACCTGTGTGGACACATCTCTCAGTAACCAGGTGAACTTCATCTTGGGCTTCATCCTTCTGTTGGTCCTACTTTTCCTCATCGTCATTGTCTACATCAGTATCTTTGCTGCCATCCCGAGGAATCACTCTGCCCAAGGGTGACTCAAGGCCTCCTCCACCTGTGCCTCCCACACCACCACGGTTACTACGTTCTCTATTCCATTTTTGGTTATGTAAATAAGACCTGGCTCTGAGGCCTCCCCATAAAAGGACAAAAAGCTGGCTCTATTCTACAATGTCATTTCTGCCTTCCTCAACTCCATCATCTACAGTCTTAGGAACTAAGATGTGAAGAGGGCTTTCCTAGGAGTGACAGGCTGGGCAAAGCACTAGAATGAAGTCACAGAAACATGGGTACCAGCAACAAACCTGGGACACAGCCTACATGACTTTTCCATCCAAATTCTTTCCAACATCAGTGAGCACATGTGACACATGAATGGGCTAGACTCAGTGAGATGATGAAGGAGAACCCCCAGAAGGCTGTGGCAGGAGGTGTTCCTCAAGCTTGAAGACACCAGACAGTGGACTGACTTACTGGAGGCAAGTCATATGCTTAATTCATTTTTTAATAACCAGTTTATAAGACTTGGCCAAGAATTGGCATAATCATCATCTTTCTATTACTAAATAAATGTGAGATTGAGTGATTGAGCTCTGGACTCATAAAATAAGATCAAAGTGGTGGGCATATGATGACTCCTAGATCAGTGAACCCCATTATAGCTCAACTTAAGAAAAATTTGAAATAAATAAAAGGGAATCATATAAAATAGAGTTCAGGGAAGTGAAATATGGGTCATTTTCCCACCAGTACTAGAGTATGAATTTAAGGCACATAAGCCCGCATGTCATTAAAGGAAGGAACTTTGCTTTACTGAAATGATACCTGTATAAAGAAGTAAAAATTGGGTGAAATCTCCCACCCAGATATTTTCATAATGCATTTTCAACTTTATTGAGATATACTGACATACAATGAACAGTAGATATTGAAAGTATGCAATTTGATGAGTTCTGAAATATATATATATATATATCTGCAAAACCATCACCATGATCAAGATCATTATCATCATCATTCCCCAAAGTTTCCTTATGACTCTTTGCAGTTCCTCTGTATTAGTTATTTATTGCTGTGTAACAAGTTACCCCCCACAATTTCATGGCTTATGACAACAAACATTTATTGTATGTATTTTTTGCAGTTCCTGTGGATCAATAATATGAATGGTTAGCTGGGTCCTCTGGATTATGGGCCCTCGGAAGACTGCAATGAAGGTACCATTTGGAGCTGCCGCTATCCTAAGGCTTGACTGGGAAAGGACTGCTTCCAAGCACACTTGAGTGTTGCTAAGATTCTGTTCCTGACAGGCTGTTAGACTGAGGGTCTCGTTTCCTTCTTGACTATTGTTCGGAGCATCCATCAGTTCCTTCCATGTGGGCCTCTCCCTAGAGCAGCACACCCCGTGGCAGTTGGCTTCAAAGAGTAAGCAAGAGAGCAAGAGAGATTGAGAGCAATGCTGAACCAGGGTCTTTTGCAACCTAATATTGAAAGTTACTGCTCCCTCACTTTTGGGGTATTGCGATTATGAGAAATGAAACACTAGGTCCAGCCCAAACTCTAGGGGAGGGGATTACAAGGGCATGAATATCAGGATGCAGGTGTCATTGGTTCATGCAAAACGTTTCTCCCTTGTGATTTAGACTTTTGCTAATCAGGTAGTCGTCTGTGGATTAGCATCACCAGCATCACTTCTGAGTGGTTAAGAAATGCAGTCTGGGCACCCTCCCCCTATGAAATCAGAATTTGCATTTGAAGAGATTCTATAGGTGATTTCTAGGTGCTCTTAAGTTTGAGAACAATGATTTAGCCAACACTGCAAGGACAGTATCATACCACATGTCTCAGTAGACCCGTAGTATAAACTCTAGACTTTTTAATTTAAATATGTTAAATATTCAATATACAGTGTGTGTGTGTGTGTGTGTGGTTGGGGGGAGTAGGTTTACAGTTGTGAGTATGCAAAACACAGTTTATTCTTGCATTATGTATTAATTATTATATTATTTATTTGTACTATAACTGTAAAACTACTTTCCCCACCCCTGTGTTATGTATTTAAGTAATATATTTAAGTCATTCACTATTACAGAAGTATTTTTACTTGGTTCCAATGTTCTCATATCTTAAGTAACACAATGAAAATTGTTGTGTCACTTTTCCTGCACTTCTGATGTCTAGTCCCTAAAATATCTTAACACTGGAAGCATTAGGCCAAAGTATTTAAGGTTCTTGATACATAAAACCAGATCTTCTGGCAAAAAGATAAATTTATACTGCCACCAGCAATGTGTGAAAGTCCATGATTCATTGTCTTCTGGTCACCCCTGATTGTTTAAAAACTCTTAGCCAGTTTCAAAGGTGAAAAACTGGTATCTTCTGCGACAGGAGGGCTCCTTAAGGCGGGGCATCCTGGCTCATACTGGCCTGCCTCCTGGGCACAATAGGGTAGCAGCAAGTCATTGGTATTTTAATGTGCGTGTCTTTGGTGGGATTTTCCCATATGCTTACTGATTATTTGGATTTCTTTATGAACTGTTCCTATCTGTTGGTAGTTTTCTGGGGTGTTTGAATTTTTCTTACCAATTCATAAGAGCTCTTTCTATATTAATGATATGCTTCGGATGTCTGCAAGCACATTGCAGTTATATACCTTGTTTTGTTATCTGCCTTTCACTTTTGCTTCATTATTTACACAACACTATGGCGGGAGGCCTCAGAGCTGGAGGCCTTTGCCTGCCCCTTGGGAACCTCCTACCTCTGGAGGACTGTTCCTTTTCTAGCATTTCCAGTCGGGTAGGATAATATCTTCGCGGACAATGCAAACCTGTAGCCTTGGTTTCTTGCAGAAGGCGCAGGCATTCATGTTCAATAATTCTGGCCAGTACGATTTAGGGTTCTGCAAGAAGCTTCATAGGAATGTGCATCAGCAAGGGGCTGGGAAAGAAGGACCCCAGGGGCCGCATGTTAACTTACGGGAGTTGTCCCTAGAGCGTCATGGGGATTGCTTTGTTGGATGCTGGCGTTCCTGCACCAGCAAGCAAAGGCAAAAGCCGGCAAATATGGGTGATGCCCAGTAACATGAACCTGCAGATTGGCGAAGCCTGGGGAAAAACAATGTGCCTTTGTAAGATTCTATTAGGAATAAACAGAGTTTGGGGAAGGCCCCTCCAAGCAAGAGGGAACAGAGCACAAAACTCCCCACTGAGTTTTAACCTCTCTCTGGACTACCTAAATTTTGCATCTGGGGATAACAGTGGGCCCACTCTCCCCTCTCTAACTTTCCTCAACCTTAAGTGGACAGAGTGGAGTCCTTTTTCCTTGAGATCACCCAAGACAGGCTGTGGTTTTCCAAAACGGATTTTATTAGAAACAAGAGGAAAAGGGAAATCAAAATGTATAAAAATACCAACGAACAGAAACAAGTGGTCATAAATAATATTTTCTTCTTTTCTAAGATAATTTCAGTCAATCTCAAAGTCAATGGAAACTCATGTATATAAGATATATAATGGTAAGATTATATAGAAGATATAGAATTATATAACCTACTCTATAGTTATATAGTGATAGATTAATTATACTGAATGTGGGATATGGGTACATTTTAATATGTGTCTTATGAAGTATGGTGCCCATGGTGGTCTTTAACTGCCCAGTGGCCTCTCAGGTCTCAGCCCTTTGAGGGTGTGTTCTGTCTGGCATTTCAAATCCCTTGGTGAGAAGCTTTTCTCAAGCAGGAGAGAAGGGGCCACTCTCCGGCTGTGGTACCTCACTCCCTAAGGACTTGATAGGTGGCAGAAAGAACCTGCATCCTGTGGTCCTGAGACAGTGCGGCAGCGACCTGGGGTCCCCTCTGGCCAAAGTGAATTCAGTCCTGCCTGGAGGGCGGAATGCACTTCAGGCTGCATCCTTTCTGAGCATGAGAAGGCCCTATCGCCAGCCCAGGGGGAGTGGAGTTACATTTGGAACTTGACCCAATACGTGCCTGTAGGACCCAAACTGGGCTTGGGCAAGAAGTCGAGAGCCACAGCGGGGAGAGGCCTGTGAGAGCTGAGCCCAAGAGCCTGGCTTCGGAGACAGGAGGGCTCCTTAGGCGGGACTATCGCTCATACTGGCCTGCCTCCCGGGCACAATAGGGTAGCGGGAAGTCAGGGCCGGAGTCCTGGAGCCTCGCTGTACCCTTTACTCCCTGATTGAAGTCCCCACCCTCTCCTCCTGACTGGCCACTCTTGTGGAGAAAGTTGTTGCATTTTCTCCTCGATGACAGGTTCTCTCTCTGTTCCCTGCTCTGCTCTACTGGTCCTGACCCCAGCATGGAGTCCACTGCAGCACTTGGCAGGGCCATGGAGGCCTCTTTCTCCACCCCAGGGGAGCTCAGGACCTGGTGGGTCGTGTCCAGCTGAATCTGATTTAGGTTCCCTCTCAGACCCTCCCCATAGTGAACCTCCTACTCCTGAAGGGCTGTTCCTTTTCCAGCATTTCCCTGGCCCAGCCTGGGACGCTCTCTCCTCAGATGCCCAGTCTGAGAGCTCAGGGACTCTAGGTCTGTGGTCCATCTCCCTTCCATGTGGCAGGGCCTGAATTCAACAACCAAGCTCTGTAGGCAGCAAGTGTTCACACGCACAGGTGGTGGAACCGTCTTTCCAACCTGCAGCTCTGGCTTTGTTCCTCCCCTGCTCCATGCTTCAATGGTTCCTGTTCCTGGAATTCAGTCCCAGCTCCTCTGTCCAACCATCAAAGTTCTTTGGGAGCTGACTCTGCCCACCCCTCCAGCCTCTTCTCCTGTCTCACACCCTGCACTCCCTGCAGCCTGAACCACCTGTAGGTCCCCAGACACACACCTCACTTCACACAGCTCCTCCCTGACACACTCACGCTACCTGTCAGCTCTCCATTCCTGGGAGCCCTCCAGGATTGCTCCTCTGTTCCTCTCTGTGCCGTGGTTTCACTAACTGACTGACGGATTCTACAAACACTCAAAGGTACTGATGGTGTATCAGACATTACTAGTCACTAGAAACAAAAAGATGAACAAATTTGGTCCTGGCCTTGTCCATGCTGGCCTAGGACTGGGGGAGGGAGGGGAAAATGGAGATGGATGCAGGTGTGGTAAATACGTGGGGAAGGGTACACATGCAATTATGTACTAACACAGAGGAGGGTCCCACTGACTCTTTTTTTCGCTGAGGGGTGTGGAAACGAGTTCACATGAGAGGCAATACTTGAGGTGGCCCTTGAAAGACGAATAGGAGTTTGATAGATGGGAGAGGATAGAGAAGGGCCTCCAAGATAATATAAGAAATTTAGAATATTTTTCCACTTATCCTACTCCTGATATAAAGGTTATCGTTTTTAAAATTTTAATTTACTTAGTTAACCCCATACGACATTATCAATATTGGTTTACAGAGACAATGTTCATTTAGATTCACCCAGATGCATATGGCTTTCCTTGCTCTTTATTCCTTCTTGCTTCAGACCTTCCATCTGCATTTACTTTCTTTCCTCCAAAGTTCTTACTTCAGAATTTTCTTTGCTGGAGTCCTGCTGGTGACAAATGTTCTTAATTTCTGTTACTCTATACATCTTTATTTCATCTTCATTCTTTAATGATATTTCGCTGAGTACAAAATTCTGCGTGGGGCCGCCTCCCTGGGGCTCAGTCTGCCGGAGACCTCATCCAAGCCCACCTGCTTCTGGAAGAAAGAGCCAGACTTCTCAGAGATCAGTCTGTTCAACAAATGAGACCCCAGGGCCTTCTGTATGTTCAGCAAAGGAAGCTTACAGTGACCTCCTGAAGGAGGCCCCATCTCCATCTGGGTTCTGATGATGCCACTACTTGTCATGTTGTGGTCCTGGGGTCCTCAGGTAATGGAGCTACCTGCTTGACGAATTGTGATGAACTGACACCAAAGCTGAGGGTCCCTTGATCATGAACTCCACACAATCCTTTCCACCATGCTCAGTGTGGAAGGCTGGAAGTGCACCTTAGCCATAGTCACAAAAACTTACTCATCAACTTCTTAGTGAATTTGACAGGCAAGACGATGACATTCACTTAGTGACCTGTGTGATAGAATTAAATGACTGGGAAGAGCCCTGGCCAGTGTTGCTCAAGGGTTAGAGGGTTGGCCTGCTCACCGAAGAGTTGTGCATTCAATTCCCTGTTAAGGGCATGTGCCTGGGTTGCAGGTTCCATCCCTGATCCTGGTTTGGCTCGTGTGGGAAGCAACCAATCAATGTGTCTCTCTCACATGGATGTTTATCTGTCTCTCTCCCCTCCCTCCCTCCATTTCATTCTCTCTTAAAAAAAAAAAATCACTGGAAAAATATCCTGGGGTGAGGATTAACAAAAATTTTTTTTTAAATGACCAGGAAGAAAATGAAAACCACTTCCCAAAATAATGTATGGCATTGCTGTCAACATTAAAACTGGAAATTTACAGAGCCTCCTTCCAAGATCGGGTCCAGAAGAGGAGCTGGGTGCTCCATGAGCTTTACTAGGAGGACCAATGATTAGTATTTAAGATGCAAAGAGAGAGCAACTTGGTACAGGACTGTATTCCTGAATGCCATTTCCACGTGTGTATTTCTGGGCAGCAAGATGACACGCAAATAGCCTGGCTGGGTACCTCAGTTGGTTAGAGCATGTCCCTATACACCAAGGTTGTGGGTTTGATCCCCAGTCAGGGCACATACAAGAATCAACCAATAAATGCATAAATAAGTGGAACAGCAAATCTCTCTCTCTCTTTCTCTCTCTCTCTCTCTCTCTCTCTCTCTCTCTCTCTCTTTCTCTCTTCCTGCTTCTCTCTCTTTCTAAAATCAATAAATTAGAAAAAAGATGATAAGCAAACACTAGAGAACCTCCCACATCTCTGGCTGAGCCTTCCACTTTGTTGAACATATGAGATCTACCTTGATATTTTTTTAAATACTGATCTCCAACAAACATACTATTTCCTGGAAATTAAGCTCTGCTCTTGAAAAAAAAGGGGGGATAAAGAAAAGAGATGGCTTATGAGAAAATTATCTCTTCTCTAGGAAGCTAACAATAGGAATTAGCAAATAAATCAACTTTTTGGCATGACAGAGACCGGTTATGGTGGTTGGACAAAATATGAATTTGGAATCTATATCCGTGGAGTCTTAGTGTCTTTCAAGTGACATTCAAAATAATTTAAGTTAGCAAAAAAAGAGAGACAGAAATGAAAACATGTGTGGTCGTTGTTTTCTTTTAGCTCATTTCCACTGCTGTTCTTCAGAAGAATCTTGGCTGTCATGTAGCTCTTTTAAAAAAACCTGGCATTTCCCCTCCTTTGGCTACACTTAGGATAGTCTCTTTAACTATAATGCTTTGAAGATTCTCTCTGCGGTATCTGTCTGTAGATTTCTTTTTTTTATTCATCCTATTTAAAAATGTGTTTGCAAAAACCAGCTTTGTTTTGTGATTAGGGATAATATTTGAAGATTATTTAAGATCATAAGGGTGAATATTATCAGAAAAACATCATCTAAGACTTGCAAAAAGGCCCTCTTGGTGTTGCCTAGAGATCCTCTGAGGATTATCTGACTTTATAGGGGTGCATTCCTTTAATTGACCTTATATGGTCTAGGTCATTTTACAGCTCGGCAGGTGTAGCTGTGAAGTTATAGAAAACTATAGCAATGAAAATTATTCCTATCTAGCGTAATGCAAATGATTCGTATTCACAACAATGCAAATGTTCAGTAGAAAACATAAATTTCTATAAATCAAATTATTCCTTGAACTAATCCTAACATCTTATGGGTTCCTTCATGAATTAATGGGCTCAGGGAAATTTTTGATATGTAAGAAAAAACATAAAGAAAAAAATTCATAAGTTTATTAAGTTATTATTCTATTCTATATATCTAAAGAAAGTGAAAAATATTCTTCAGCAGTAAAAATAAACCATCATGGATACATACCCAAAACTATTGTTGAGTGATTAAATCAAGTTACAGAAGAATACATACTTTATAATTCAATTTTTAAAATCATGAGAACAAATAATAAATTGTTTGACAATTGTATTATATTATCTAGCTTCAAAAACATTAATACAAGCACTTATTAAAGTTTAAACCCTGAAAATAAACACTAAAATGTTAACAGTAGTTATCTCCATGTCTAAGGTAATGGTCAATTTTCATTTTCTTCCTTTTGTTTGCCTCTGGCTTTTGCAATTAAAAAGAAAAAACAAATAATTAGCTAAAGGAGACATATTCAATGCATGTAATAGACCCGTGGTCGGCAAACTGCTGCTCGAGAGCCACATGGGGCTCTTTGGCCCCTTGAGTGTGGCTCTTCCACAAAATATCACGTGCGGGTGCGTATGGACAGTGCGATTGAAACTTCGTGGCCCATGCGCAGAAGTCGGTATTTTGTGGAAGAGCCACACTCAAGGGGCCAAAGAGCCGCATGTGGCTCTCGAGCCGCAGTTTGCTGACCACTGAGCTACACAGTTGCACAGTATGTCTAAAATAACTGCAGCTTAGATTTTATAACATCTAGTGCAAAGAGCAGTGCTAAGTATTATCTGTAAATGCATGGCAGACAGTGAGGCAAGACTATCTTCCTGCACCATCTGTCTACTCTTTATGCCATTTTCATCCCCAAATCCTTTACACTGTGGAAAAGCATGTTCATATGTTAAACATTTGGCTGTGATCATATTGCACTGACATAAATTTTCAAAGGCAAGAAAAACAACCAGGAAAAGCAACAGAGCAATGGCCTTGAGCCATAAAGATATAGTCTTTGTAGAAGAAATCCTTTGCTTTCACTACTTAACTGAGTCATTCTGTGGTGGCAGCTGAAAGTTTTCCAACCAAGGAGGGATCTTCAGTTTAGGGATGGCCACACCCTCTCCCAGCTGCTTACAAACCCAGGACGATTCAGGGTGATCAGAACTGATGTATTTTTATAAAACCACATGAGCTCCATCATGAGTCTGGACAACTCTGAAAGATCCTAGGTCATTGAGCCATCTGTCTTCCAAGTACTTTCAGAAGGGCCCCCTTTACATCCTTGTTCCGGAGGCTATAGACGATGGGGTTAAGGAAGGCAGAGACAACATTGTAGAACAGGGCTAGCTTCTTGTCCCGCTCTGGGTTGTACCAGGAGCCAGGCCTCATGTACATGATCATGGCTGGCCCATAGAACATGGTGACTACAGTGACATGGGAAGCACATGTAGAGAAGGACTTGAACCTCCCCTGGGATGAACGAATTCTCAAGATGGAGATAAAGATGCGAATATAAGAGGCCAGGATGAGGGAGAGTGGGACCAAAAGCAGGATGAAACCCAAGATGAAATCCAACTGGTCATTGAAGGATGTGTCCGCACAGGCCAACTTCAGAACAGCAGGGACCTCACAGAAGAAGTGGTTAATTTTGTGGGGACCACAATAAGGCAGACGCATGGTGAAGACAGTGTAGATAAGGGCCCCAGCTATGCTAATGGACCAACAGACTGTGACCATCTTGATACAAACGGGACGGCTCATGAGTAGGGTGTAGTGAAGGGGGAAGCAAATGGCTACATACCTGTCATAGGCCATAATGGCATAGAGGACACACTCAGCAATGCCCAGGACCAAGAAGATGAACATCTGGGCTACACAAGCTCCCCAAGAGATAGTCATCCTTGGACATACCATATTAACCAACATCTGGGGCATGGTGGTGGTTACATAGCTCATGTCCACCAAGGAGAGGATACTGAGAAAGAAATACATGGGCGTGTGGAGGTGTGAATCCAGGTAGATCAGGGTGATGATGAGTCCATTGCCCAGAAGGGTGATGAGGTAGAGGAGGGAGAAGAAAGTGAACAGGGCCATTCTGACCTGTGACTCACTGGAGAAGCCAAGGAGAATGAACTCGGATACCAAGCTGTGGTTCTTTTTGCCAAGGCTCTGCATGGTGATTTACTTATTAAAGACAAAGAGAACTTCCCTGTTCTGTCCTTGGCCTTGTGGGAGGGAGGACAGAGTTGATAGAAGTTGAGTCACACGCACAGCATCTTGCACAGAAAGTTGCACACAAAAAAAGATTTGGTCAAACCTTTGCTGTGTTGGATGAAAAGGGAAAGGAAGCTAGGGCAGTCCTGGCACTGGGAAATAAGTCAGAAGGCCTGGATCTGGACCTTAATAGAATATAGGCTGCCTGACTGCCCATAGACCCTGCTCTGGAAGCCACCCTCAACCACAGAGGGCATCAGGTAGCCATGTCTGTAGCAGCGGACCCAGCCACTGCTGAATTCTACTAAGGATGTACACTTGTCAAAGCTGAAAGACAATTCTCTGCTGAGGATTTAAAATGATGACACTGAAAGTCTGTGTCAGTGGGCTATGGGTGGCTGAGATACTGTCAATGCAAAGCTGGTGCAATGGAAACTCAAAATCACAGGGGAGCTGAAGCTATAGAGTAGAAAAAGGGAGGTCTTGCAGTGATGATAAAATAGCAGGCATGCTGGGAAGCAGAGAAGAGACACCTCACAGCCTGAGCAACAGGGAGAGAGTGACTCTGCTTCCAGACTTGCTACCTCCAGCCCCTAAGGCCTGTCTGAACTTTGTTTCTTATGCTTAGATATCTGTGGGATTCTCTTTTGAGTCCTTACAAGTACCACCCAGGACCACATTTTAAATTCAGCTCTTCCTGAATGTCCCATGGTTGTCACTTACCCTGCTGTGTGACCTCAGGCAAGTCTCTTCACCTCCATTGGCCGGTCTCATCATCTGTTAGATAGAGGTAAACATCTATGGCACAGAGGAGTGGCAAGGCGCACATGAAATACTGTAGGGTCAAGACATTTTGCATATATATATATATATGTATATATATATATATATATATCAAGTAAAAGGGATTAGTATAAGTGGAACAAGTCTGGAAATCAGAAGAGCGAGGGGCTGGTCTTGACTCTGCCCTGATTTTGCTGTGTGATCTTGGGTAACTCCATAGCCCTCGGTGAACTTCAAAGCCCCATGTTTAAGTGAAGTTGTTGGACTTGACCACTCCAAAGGACCCTTCTGGCTCTGCTATGCTTTGATAGCAGTAATACCAGGCTGGAGACCTATGACTGCATCAGTGCCATGAGCACCAAGGGGAGCTGAGCAGTCAGCTGAACAGGATTGTGTTGGCAGGAGATTCCTTCTGGGAGCTGGAGACATGCGGCCAGAGCATAGGAGAGTGCATAGAGCAAGATTCAGGGGTCAGTGCACCTGAGTCTTGAAGCCTTTTTACTACTCCCAAGTCACTTAGCCTCGCAGAGTCTCATGCTTGTCATCTATAATACCTCCCCCACAGTGGAGAGTACAGGAAATATAGCTGGTTATTGAAAGTGACCAGTGAATGGTAGCAATGTAGGTAATGAGAAGCTGAGTGGAAGGAAGAGTAGAGGAAAGGGGAGGAGCTATCATAGCATTTTCAAGCTTCTGAGGTTCCAGAAGACAGGGTTAAAAACATGATTGTGAGGACCGATTGCTGCAGGATGATGGTGACAGTCTGAGGCTGTATGGGCAAAAGAAGATGGTCTGAGCTTTAGGAAACATCAATAATTGGATGAAGAAAAAAATATCCCAGAGAAGCAATGTTTATCAAGGGAGGAGGAGAACTAGGGAAGCTCAGAGTCTTAGACATTGAGAAGAGAAACTTTAAAGAAATAAGGATTGGTCAGCAGTGCAAGTGGCAAACCCTGAATCCAGGATGATAGGGCTGCTCACACCCTCCTCGCCACCAGTTCACAATCCAGACCTGGATTTTTTCGGTGGCCTCTTACTGGCCTCCCCTCCTGGCGCACCCATCAGCAGGTCCTGTTTCATCTCTCATGCCCTTTCTCATGCCTCCTTAGGCTGGAATTTAAGGCCTTTCCCATCTGGTTCTAACCAATTTTCAAGTCTGTGATTCACCGGTACCTCTGAAACGTCTGAGCCATGGCCATGTTGTTAACAGCAAGACCACCAAAAGGATCCCAGTCTGGGCACCTGGGGTGGCCTCCTCTCTGAGCCAAAGACCTCCAGGCTACCTTTCTCAGTTCTGGCATATATGCCAGGCAGATCTCCACCACCCTTCTCTAAAGTATTTATCTGCTTGAATGTTTCCACAATCCTTTCTCCTGCTTCACATCCCACCAACCTTCAAGGCTCAGCTCAGGGTTTCCTCCTCCTTACCCACCAGCCTGGTCTGGTAGATTTCGCGTTCTATTTTCTCAGCCAGGTTGTAGGCAGAGGCTGTCTCATTTTGATCTCTCCACAGATCTAACAGGGATCGGCAGACCGCTTTTGGAGTCCTGTTTCAGTGCTAATTTTCTCGGCTTCAACACCAAATTCTGCTCTGCCTTCTGCCAAGCTAGTACACGGCAGGACCAGGCCTAAATCCTGGGTCTCTTAATCCTGGCTGCAGGCTCTTAACCACTGCGCTCTGCCACTCTCTCAAAGGCACCCATGAAGAAACAATTACATCAAAACCTCGCACCAGGAAAATGCCATATTCATATCCACTCTCCTTTCTCCATCAGCCATTCTGTCCCTGCTCCTTCCCTGCCTCTGCAATTCTGGTAGAGAAGAAGGGAGCAGACGCCTCATCAGGGTGCACCAGGGATGAGGGTCCCCCTGAGAAGGATGCATGCAAATCTGGGGAAGTGTGCTGGAGACCCCACTCCTGCTCAGTGAGGGCAGGCGCACCCTTCTCTCCTCCCCCAGTGAGTGGGCAGAGACTAGGGTGGATCTTTTGTCCATTCTCAGGGATGCCCAGGGAAGGAAACGCTCCCATGGCCTCCCTCAGTCTCACCTACAAATGACCAGCACCCTGTTCTGCTTGAGTCGCCTCCTTCACTCCTGCGGCAGCATCAGCCTGGTTCCTCTTGATCTGTGTGCTATGGGCAGAAAGCAGTTCACCCCGCTCCCTGGCACGGTGCCCTACATGGGAGATGTGCGCCTCTCCTAAGTGTGTTGGACGCAGCAACCCTGGAGGGAGGGGCTCCCAGGGGGCAGACCTGGGGCCCTCTTTTATCGGAATGGGGTTGGAGAGCGGATTTCCAATCCTGAAAAGCCCTGAGGATTCCCCGATGCTGATAAATGCAGCACAGAGCCTCTGGGAAGATGAAAAACACAGCCAGGCAGTTAATGTCCCCAAGGCATTTCAGGAGTGGCCCCCAGAGCAGATGAACTGGACATCCTTGTGAAGTTTCCATTTGGGGACTGAACTTCCTTCCCACTGAGACTTAGAGGAGGGAGGAGCCCTGTGGCTGAGCTGCACGTTTCTGTGTGACACAGTGATAATACTGAGATGTGCTTTGTGTCCTCTCCAAACACCTTTGTGTGTCTTTTATGTCCTCAAGCATTTTATTCAAGGCCACACACCTCGTAGAGGCAAACCTACGGCTTGACTATAGATTATATAAATACTGCCAATACTTATCAATATCCTCATAACTACCACTTATTGAAACCTATTATCCAAGGCCACACACCTCATGGTGATATAAATGCTCCCAAACCTATTACTGCAGCATAACTACCTACTATTGAACATTTACTCTTATCAAAGGCTATGCCAGGCAATTAATTCTCACAACAAGGTCAGTAAGCCATTTGACAGATCAGGAGGCACAGAGAGTTTCAGAGAATTAAGTGGCTTGTTCACACCACATAGCAGATACATTGTGCCGCCTGAACTTGAACCTAGATCTGTCAGATTCCAAATCGTTCTACTGCAGCGTCTCCATGGCCAACGTGCAGTACTGGTTTACAGGGTATGTATAGTCAGGCTGGAGGGCATCTATAAGGCTGGTGTAGGAGCCAGGTGGTCAAAGGCCAGGACAGATGCACAGTCTTCCTCAGACCCACGTGGAGGACACTCTCTTGGCTCCTTCTGGAATCCCTGAGGCAGGAGACTGGCTCAGCCTCATTAACTGCTGTTGGACAGAGCTCACTGGGCAGAGCCTGCCTCATGGGTGGAAGGCACTGACCAACTATGAGAGATGGTCCAGTCCAGCAAGGTAGAATTTAACTTCTGTAGGGTGTGGTGACGAAGGTCAAGTTCAAGGCAAGGTGAAGTTGAGTTTGGGAACTGGGGGACTTCAGGCCAATGGGGAATACTTTTACCTTGGTAGAGGCCAGTGATGAGGAATCCAGATCAAGTGATAATCAAGGGTCAAAGAGTGTCTGTGTGTAGGATTAGGGCCTGGGTCACTAGGTGGGACCTGAGGTGAAGAACTGGACCCCTGGAAAGTGCAGGGGTCCTGGACACAGCAAGTCATCCTAAAGGACAGGTTCTGAAGGCAAAGTCCAAAGAAGTCCTATTAGTATAGCTGGAGCATAAAGGCGAGCAAGTCAACAGCTGGGCGGGACTGGATGCTTCCCCAGAGTTTGGGACTGTGACTGCTTAGGTCCCCAGAAACATAGCACATTCACTCAGGCAACTCGGATTTTTAGGTCTAACAAGTATCAGCCGCAGTGGTCGGCCCCAACTGTGGGGAGACAGCAGGCAGCCAAGAATGGGATTGGGTAGGATGATCTCATATTTTAATTTTCATGGAACAGTTCTGGTTTATTCCTGTTGTAGATCAATTAGCTCCTGTAATTATTTAAAATATTCCCCTTCACTCTCAAAATGTGTCTGAGTTTGACATGCTATGGTGTCCTAGATATGGGGGCTGTAGGCCAGGTAGCTACCTGATCTGGGGCAGCTCTAGCCAGGGCCACAGGCAGTAGATGTTTCACAGGATGGTCATAGATCTTGCTGTATTTTCTCTCTTGACTATTTGTCTATTCTCTATATCATTCCCTTACCCAGACTTAGGTTTTGAAACCCCCAAGACACAGAGCCAGGGATTGTTGTGCAATACAGAAAGAAGAAGAAGAAGAAGAAGAAGAAGAAGAAGAAGAAGAAGAAGAAGAAGAAGAAGAAGAAAAAGCCAGGTTGGTGGTTGAATGCTGACTCTACCACTTTCTCACCATATGACCTTGGGCAAGTCACTTTCCCTCCTCTGAGTCTAACTTTCATCATATCAGAACAGAGAACAATGCTGTGAGGGTTAAGAAGGTGCATATAAGGTGCTTAGCACACGTCCTGGTATCCAGAAGGGGCTCAGTCAATGGCAGGTACTATACTGACAGCAATCACTGAGCAGTCCTAAGGGTCAGCCTAGTTCTTCTCTGGGTGGGGGAGGGAGAGAGAACACTCAGCAGCAGGGGCAGGAACCCAGATGCCTGGATTGCAGTGGAGGGCTCTTGCCCAGGCCTCACGTGTCTCAAGCAAGTGAGAGGGAACAGTGGTGGTAATTTTCTTCCTCCCCCCAAAAAGGAGGAACCTCTTGAACATGAAGCAGAGATTTCATGTTCAAGAGGGGATTGCACATCTACTTATATAAAAACCCTGGGTGGTGTTCATCATGACCAGTCTGGTGACCAAGTGGAAGAAAGTCAGTCTTGCAGGGGTTGTCTTGGAAACGGCTGCATCCTCCCCCAAGCTGTTTCCTGGAGCTGTTTCCTGTAAGGGCGGGGTTTGAGGCAGGAACCTGCCCTGGGAGTGTGGAGGCATATCTTTATAAAGTGTGCCACGCCAGCACGGCCAAGGGTGAACCTGAGTGGGGGCGGCTGAAAGGCTTAGAAAAGAAAGACAAGAGAATGAAAGCCGGGTCTCGGTGGGATGCTGCTTCTCTGAGAGACAGTGACCACGCCCACAGCCATGCCTTTATTTTATAGCAGATGCTACAAGGCAAAGTAAGGGCGTGACCAAGATGTTTACAACATTCTCCTGGGTTTCAATCCTACTCAACTACATGCACCTGAACTCTATCAAGCCCACATCACTCAGGCACGTGGGGCCACGTGTTCCGACCATAGGTTCAAGCTTACAACTACAGCTGTTGGCTATAATTGTGCTGGGAGGGCCCTGCCCTTCAAGCTGGGACTTGCACGTGGCAATGAGAGGACTGTGCCCTCTCATCAGTCCAAGGCTTGAGCCTGTCCAAAACACTGTAGTGGCTCCCCACAATAAAGTTTTAATTCCGTTTCTTTGTTACTAATGTTGTGGCCCTACCCCATAACAAAGAAACAATTTCTGGAGGATGAGGCCCAGTAATCAGGATTTTAAAAACATTCCCAGGTGATTCTAATGTGCAGCCAAGGTTGAGAACCACTGCTATAGATAATATTAAATTAACAGCCATATTGGTCTAGAAACGTTCAACATAATTTTTTCCATTTGTACAGGGGTAACACACTTTATTAAATATCTAAGGTCTTAATCTACATGGATTTGATTACAGAAACTAATAAAGTATTCTCTAAATTTAAAAAAAAGAAAGAAAAAATAAGAGAGAAATATAACAGAAATTTTCTTTGTTGTATGTGAGAAACTACAGGGTAATTAATTTCTTCTCTTTTTGTGTGTGTTAATCCTCACCTGAGGATATTTTTTCCATTGATTTTCAGAGAGAGTGGGAGGGAGGGAGTAGGGAGAGTGAAAAACATCAATGTGCCTCCCATTGATTGGTTGTCTCCTGCATGCGCCCCACCTGGGCCAGTGCTCAAACCTGCAACCCAGGTACATGCCTTTGACCAGGAATCAAACCCGAGACCCTTCAGTGAGTGGGCCGACCCTCTACCATTGAGCCACCCTGGCCAGAGAGGTTAATTAAATTCTTCTTTCTACCTTTCTGTCATTATGAATTTTATCTGATGAACATGGATTACTTTGCTCAGAAAACAGGGAAGACTCCAGCAGGAATTATCCTGGGTATCAAAGATTCCACGGGGGAATGGCCTCCAGGCTGGGAAGCAGGATTCTCTATTTCTCTTTCAGACTCTGCAACCTTAAAGCTCAGGTAGAGTCCTCATGAACAACACAGAACTCCCAGAAGGACCGGAGTCCAACTTGAGGGGCTCAGAAAAGCTGAAGGAGGGGCCCCATCCCCAGGCTAGGGACTTGAGTGGTCTTGGCTGTCACCCGCCCCCCTCCCCCCCAAAGCAAAGTGTGTGGGAGGCACTTTACAATCAGGCAGACCTAGATTGGGGTCTCAGCTGCCTCGAACAGCTGTTTGACCTTGGACAAGTCTTTTCACCTCTGAACTTCAGTGTCCTCGTCCACTCAGTGGAAATAACATGCTTCTTTCACAGAGCAGTAGAGAATTAAGTGAAATGATGCCTGAGTCAGGCACATGAAGGTGTATAATAAACGCCGGTCCCTTTCCCCCTTTCCTTCCCTAACCCCAGAAGAATGTGCATCTAGCAGAAGCCCCAAAAGAGCCTGCTGCCCGCAAAAGTTGCTGCTCTTGCCCGGCCAGTGTGGCTCAGTGGTTGAGCGTCAACCTATGAACCAGGATGTCACAGTTCAATTCTCGGTCAGGGCACATGCCCCGGTTGCAGGCTCAATCCCCATGTGGACTCTCTCATCATTGTTGTTTCTCTCTCTCCCTCTGCCTTCCTCTCTGAAATCAATAAAAATTTATTTTTTCAAAAAAGTTGCTGCTCTTGTGTCTGGATGTGTTAGCCAACCACCTCCCCCTCCACATGTATCTCTGTTCTTCCCACCCGAGTGGCCTCCCTGCCTCTGGTCTGGCTTGTGCCAGATCATGACACCAGGTTCAGCATTGGGTGGAAGCACAGCCTGTGTGGCCCGACAAAACCGCGTTCAGCATCCCAGCTCTGCACAGCCCGCTTCAGGCTCCAAGCTTCCATTTCTGTATCTGTAAAATAGGGATAGTACTGCTATGAGGATTTAGTATCTATCAAATATCTGGCCCATAATGACTACTCCAAGTAAAAACAAACCCAATGGCAGGCATTGTTATGATACAGGGGGCACAGCTCCATTTGACAGTGAGGAAGCTGAGGCTCTGGGAACCTCAGTGACTTGATCAGATCGCAGTGACCAAGTCCATCTGATGACAATCGCTGGGTCTCTTGTGCTCAGTTGCTTCCCCAGAGTTTGCTCTTGCTGAGCGGAAGGGCGGGGCCATCCCTGTGCCGTCAGCGGGAAGTGTCTGCTGGGGCTGCAGCCTGGAGTTAAAGATATTGGAGGCGGGTGAGGATCCAGCGTGGGGAAGGTGGGCAGGATCAGGGCACAAGGGCTTATCAAGAAGAGAGAAGGCGACTCAGACAGCCCCACACACCCTCATAAGGAAAAGTAGCGCAGGTAAGGGCTACTGCGTTGTAATGCAGATGGGATTCTGGAGAAGAGAGAAATGGGAGGGTGGAGGGCAGATATGGGGCAGAGGGGAGCTTTAGAGAGCATATCATTGATGTCAGCAGAGAACAGTACTTGCTTTCAGCTCAGGACAAGACAGGCTGGGAGGTGACGACCTGGAGTGGGGGTGCCATGGACTGGGGCAGGGTCTCACTCTGAAGGCAGCATCTGCATGGGGTGTTAGGGAGGTTGCACATTTCAGAAATCCATGTAAAGTGTGCTCTGGCAGGAGTGGGTGAGTGAAGGCGGCCGCTGCCCCAGAGGTGCACCTGCTCCCTGGACCCAGCTCCAGGCCCCTCTCTGACCCTCGGATTCTATCTCCAGTTTCCATCTCTTTCCAGTCTGGTGCTACTCTGCCCTGCTGCTCTGGTCCTCTGTGTCCATCTGTGTGCGTTGATCCTTCCTGATGTTCCTCTGTGTCTATTCTGCCCAGTCTGGGTCTCTCGTCTATGCTCTAGTCCATTTTTGCTGCTTGTAGATGGGGATCTGCCACCTCAGACCCCGCTATGCTCCTGCTCTGTCTTCAGTCTTCCAGGATCTCCGGAACCTGCAAGGCTTTCATGGCTCACCCCATCTGTCCCCTGGCCCAGCAGACCCCTGGCCCTCAGAGGAGGATACACCTGGTTACTCCAGAACCAGTGCTCTCTCCTCTTCCCAGGCAGCACTGAGAATTCCAGGGGCTGCTGGACATGGCAGGCCACAGGGAAGAGCCAGTTCTGGCATCACCTGCCTGGCCTCTGACCTTCCCCTCATGCAGCTCGCTGTGAAGAAGGAGACCATGGTATGGAGGGCAGAGGGCGGCAAGCAGCCTCAGGGAGGGTCAGCATATGACTGTGTTGCTGTGCACGGAGTGGGCACCAGCAGCCTGGTGTGATTGCCTCCTTGCACCTGCTTGGCCAGGTCGGCTGCCTGGTCAGCTGTCACTTCACTTTTTGGTTACAATTTCCGGTCCTCTTGCCCCCTTTCATTTCAGCGTCTACCCTGGAGGAGGCAGGAAATGAGAAAACAAGTGAGCAAGTAAGTGGCAGAGGAAGAGGAGGACCTGTGTTCAGGCGGTCAGTCCAGCCACATTCTCACAGAGGCTCAGAGAGAGCGTCCCCTGGTGGTTATGAGCACAGGCACTGCAGTTGGCCACCACTGTGTCCCCGGGCAAGTGTGTCACCGCTTTCCTTACGTGTAAAACGGGGGTAGCGATCATGCCTGTGTCACAGGGTAGCTCTGTGCAGGCTCGTGTTCAGCGTGTAGGCATTCTGGTACAACTTCTGTTTCCTATGACATGTGTTTGTTCTGATTGGAGGGTGCCCACAATGATTGTTAAATATTTCAACCAGCACCCCATTTATGGGGATAAAATAAAGCAGACCATAGTGCTTGGCACATAGTAAGCTGTTACAGCAACAATAATACTATAATGTATTAAATTATTAAAGTAATTATATTATTATATATAATTGCACATTATTGTTATTCAGTTGTTGAATTTATTATTTAAAATAATATTCTATATTATTATTTATTGGCTTGGATAGAAGTTGAGAGAAATGCTAGAGAGATTCATGACCATTGGTGCCAACTCTCTCAACCTTCCTCCCTCCACCAACCTGTGCCCTGATTTCTCCTGGGACTTGTGACCTCCAGGCACACATCATTTTCTCCAGATCTCTGAGGAACAGGAAGGAAAAGCATAGGAAGAGAGAATGTCTATACTCGTCTTTTCTGTCTCTCTTTTTTTTTTCACTAGGTCTCCTGGTCAGTATTTATTGGGTCTTAATATGTGCCAGGCTCTGTATTAAGTAACGAGGTTACAGTGGGAAACAATAAAATCATGCACCTTCAAGCTGAGCCACTCAGTGGGGATGTGCTCAACGTGTGGAGTTTCCAAGTGAATGCGGGCTTGCTGCCTTGGGCTCAGACAGAGTCCAAGGAGCTGACCTGGGATCCATCTTCTTCCCAGGTCTCCTCTCTGCATGTGGCATCTTGGGCCGCTGTGCCGCTTTCTGCTTCAGCTCTTGCAGTAGCTGGAGATTTTTCTAAGTGTCTGGCCTGCCTTGGAGTCTGGTGACCAAAACTGGATCTGGCTTTAAGGAACCAAGCCAGGATATCGGTCTAACTTTCTTAGACTTTGCCCTGTAGACAATGGAGCCATTGAAAGATTGAACTAGTGGTTCCATCAAATCTTTGTTTTAGAAAGAGTGCTCTGTAAACCAGTGCACAGAATGAGCTGGACCAAGGCCCAGCTGGAGAACTGAGATAAAATCCGAGAGAGAGAGAGATGCCAGTGTCTGAACCAGATAGTAGGGGATGGATGGGTATGAGAGGCACTTTGGAGGTGGTGGCAATGGAACCTGGGGACAGATAGGATGTAGTGAGATGAGAAAGAAGATGAGGAGATTCCCCCAGGTTTCTTGCTGGTATGACTGCATTGATCTTAGAGATGCCACCGATTTCTTCCAACCAAGAATTCTTTGCCCTCATGACTTCCTTTTCCCTTTTGAGAATCCAGGCCAGAACACATTCAGTACATGGAGGACTCAGAGAAGTTGAGCTCCGGTTAGCTATGGTTTTGCTGCTCGTGAGAAACCTACTGCAGCTGAAGAATGAGCGAGATTCAGTTTCTCCCACATGTTCCCTCTCTGAGTCTCATTTCTCCATTTGTGAGATGGAGATAATGACCCCTGCCCTATACTCTCACAGAGTCATCATAGTCACCATGAGCTCTCTCATGAGGCTCAAAGAGAGAATGAATGTCCAGGTATATTGTAAAGTACAGGCCAAAAGCTGAATTCTATAGTTTTAGCCCAGATGGAGGTACAGAGGCCGGGCTCCTCATGGTGGATAATGATGTCACCCTTTGTTTTCCCTCACGTGGGGTTTCTGGTCCCTAGACTGAGAGTCAGGCAATTTCTTCCCAGTGAAGAGTGTTTTCCTTTCAGGAGAGCTGGGGGAAGGATGATGGGAACCCAGGGCTTCAGGGAGCCCAAGTTTCCCACCAGGGGTCCTGGTTGCCAAGCAGCACCCTTGGACACATGCCGCTGGTTTAGAGACAGTGAGTTCCACTTGCCCTCAGCCTTCGTGTGTGTTCAACCAGGTCAAACACCCTTTATCATCAGACTCCTAAAGAGCAAGCCATTCATTGGCTGTGTGGAAAAAAAAACAAAAAAAGAAAGGAAGGAAGGAAGGAAGAAAAGTTAGAAATGGCAGCACATTTTTTGGTTCTTGGCCCTCAGGTAGAAGATTCTCATATCTTTGGGATTCTTCTTCCCACGAAGAATGTGGCTTGCAAAGTAGGTATTTTTATTTCTGTTTTGCAGGTGCGGAAACTGAGGCCTACAAAGTGAGCTATCAGCCCAGAGTCACACAGCAGATAAAGCCGGAGCTGGGATTCCAGCAGAAACCGCTGTCTCTAACCCCACGCCCTTTCCACGCTGCTGTGTGGTTTCTCTCCCTTCGAGACGACCAGGCCCAACCCACTGTACTTTTCGCAGAAACTAAGGCCAACCTGGGGAGACAATGCAACCTTTGGTTAAAGGTAGGAATTTAATGAAAATAGTTATCTGCCAGCTACCTAAAAGCTATTGAGAAATCTCTGAGAAGGTCCTAGAAAAATACCTAGCATATATAGGAAGTTCAAAGTGTATTCAGTCTTTTGGCCAAAGTCAAGACACCATCTGATGCATTAAATGTAGACACAGGTTCTTATGAAGACTCCTTCATGATGTTCCAAAGGAGAACAAGCAGACTGCAGAACAAGTAGGTTGAGTCTGATAACTTGGGAAAGGAGTAATACTGACAGCATTGAGATCGCTCCCATTCCCTAAGTACCGACGATGCACGTGTCATCTCTTCAGTAGGCTGTCCTCCCCCTCGGGCCACTTAAGTTGAGAAAGACCTAAGAGTCAGTAAGAGGCTAAAAAAAAATGAATGAAATGCTCGGAGAAGCAAGAGTGAATGAAATGCTCAGAGAAGCAAGAAGGTGGGCATCTGGGAGAATGAAAACTGATGTTTCCTTGGGTAATTTGGACCTGAATCTCGGTCCTGTGTGTGGAGAACCATCCAGAAATGCAGCTAACATTTATTACGCACCTACCACATGTTAGGCCTTCTGTGTGATGCTGTTCATGCCAAAATATCACCCAATCCTTGCAGCAAACTTGTAACAAAGCAACCATTATTCTCATTTTGTACTTGAGGAAGTAGTCTCAAATGGATAGAATGCTGGGTAAAGGGCTTGCTCAAGGTCATTTATTCAGTAAATTATAGAGCCAAGGATTTAGAACTCAGCATTCCTTCTAACACTCCATGGCCTGTGATGGGTAAAATTAGAGTGGAAAAATAAATTGATGTCTTCAACAGGACCAAGTAGGTCCTCTCACTAAAATTTGCCAAATTTCATAGAGTACTTACACTAATATTTATTTCTAAACACCTGGTTGCCTAACTAAGGAGAAGAGGATATTAAGGGGAAGTAGAGATCAGCTAGTCCAATGCCATCATTTCACAGCTGAGGAAACTGAGGCTTAAATGGGTAATTGCTGGTGGGTCAGAGGCAGAGTCTAAACCAGATGTGAAAGCCCTTTCCTCTTCATAAATTTCCTGGGAGTGGTGGCAATAGACAAGAGCGGTGAAATAGGCTGTCATGCTGAGGGGGGTCATGGTGTTTCATCAAAACTGGACACTGACCACTGCCCTGACCCCATCAGTAGCCCTCACCCTGGTGCATAGTTTAGCTAATCCTCTGTCTGAATCAGTGCCTTTCTTTTTCCTTTAGAAGTAGAACACGATGCAAAATCTAACCAGTCCTATGTGACTGAATTTATCCTTCTGGGCTTCTCCTTCAGTCCCAGGATCATGCCTCTGCTCTTCTCAGCCTTCCTGGTGACCTACCTGTTGATTATTCTGGGCAACAGCTTAATCACCATCCTCATCTGCCTGGACTCGCACCTCCACACACCCATGTACTTCTTTATTGGCGTCCTTTCTATGTTGGATCTTAGCTACACCACTACAACTGTGCCCCAGATGTTGGCACATATGGCCAGCCAGAAGAAGACCATCTCTTTTGCCAGCTGTGTAGCCCAGATGTACATTTTCTTGGTGCTAGGCATCACCGAGTCCTGGCTTTTTGCCATCATGTCTATAGACAGGTATGTGGCCATCTGCCACCCACTCAGGTACAAAGTCATCATGAGCCCATGGCTGTGTGGGGTAATGGTCATTTTCTGTGGACTCTGGGGTGTCATCTCTGCTCTTGTCTACACTGTGTTTGCCATGCGTCTGCCCTACTGTGGCCCCAACAAGATCAACCATTTCTTCTGTGAAGTCCCAGCCGTGTTAAAGCTGGCCTGTGCAGACACCTCAGTCAATGATCGGGTAGACTTCATTCTCGGCTTTAGTGTCATCCTGGTTCCACTTTCCCTTATCCTTGTCATTTATGTCAATATCTTCATTGCCATCTTGAGGATCCGTTCAAGCCAAGGGCGGCTGAAGGCCTTCTCCACCCGTGCCTCCCACATCACTGTGGTCACCATGTTCTGTGTGCCCGCCATGGTCATGTACATGAAGCCTGGCTCTGAGGCCTCCCCAGAAGAGGACAAAAAGTTGGCCCTGTTCTACAATGTCATCTCTGCTTTCTTCAACCCCATCATCTACAGCCTCCGAAACAAGGATGTGAAGAGGGCTTTCCTCAAGGTGACAGGCTGGAGTAGGGACCCAGAATGAGACCCTGGGAGGAGAGCTTGGAGACAGAGAAACAAGACTTACGATGCACAGCCAATGCTCAAACACTCATTCACATGACTCAGTAGCACCAGTACACACTCCCCTCAGCCTCGATCTCAACTCTATACTGGTCCTTGGGGGACAGCCCATGATTTAGCTGACAGATGGACACCATGAAATGTCTTCCAGGTGCATCAGTCTTTTAGTTCCCTTTTGTTCTGGAGCAGCGGTTCTCAACCTGTGGGTTGCGACCCCTTTGGCGGTCGAACGACCCTTTCACAGGGGTCGCCTAAGACCATCCTGCATATCAGATATTTACATTATGATTCATAACAGTAGCAACATTACAGTTATGAAGCAGCAATGAAAATAATTTTATGGTTGGGTCACAACATGAGGAACTGTATTTAAAGGGCCAGAAGGTTGAGAACCACTGGTCTAGAGCCTTAGTAGTTAACAAAAAATAGGTATCTAGATATTAAAATCTTTTATTGAGACAAAGGGAATAGGTTTGGGGGTATACCCTGTGTCTGAATCTTGAGAAAGACTCATTACCTTCTGGAAACTGCACACATAGTATTAGGTTAGGTGGAGAGAAGGGCAAGGGCACTGACATCAGAGGATTCCTGGCCCAGTGAGGAGGAGCAAGGAAATGTCATTGCAGTGGCTTTGTGTGCTTCTTCAGATGTGCATATGGAAACAAGTTGGGAAGGCTTGTGGCCAGGTGCAATCTGAGCCCTCTGACCTTCCCAGACTCATCTCAGGTCACTCTGTTCCTCCCCTCATTCCAATAAACTGAACTCCATCTTTGCCTTGAATGTGCCATACTCTCCCATTTCAGGGCTTCGACATATGCTATTCCTTCTCTTGTCACCATTAACTCCATCCCACCTCCATCCTATCCCATTGTACTGTTAACTCCTGTTCATTCTCAGGTCTTGGCTTAAACTGCAGCTCATCAAAGAAGCCTTTCCTTGAGTCCTCAGAGTGAGTTAACCTTCCAAACCATCTCATACCTCTCCCTCATAATAATAAAGACATGAGGTGTCACATCTGGGTTCTCTGCTAGATAGCAAGTTTTACAAGGCAGGGACCATGATTGTCCAGTTGACTGCCATGAGTGGAGAGTTGACAAATTAGGTATAGCAAAATGCAGGAAGTAGTGGCAGGTACAAAATGGGGAGGAAGTAAAAAAGATTAAATGTTGTTGTTCAGCTATAGTCATATGAGAAAAATATTTTCTTTTGTTATTAATAAACATGAATTGAATTAGTGGAATATCATTTGTCAAACTAGCAAATTTAGGAAAATGGTGATATTTAATGCTGGGAAGGATATAGTGAGACTGAGCCACACTTTCATTGCTGAAAAGAATATCATTGGTTCTACCTTTCCAGAGAAGCACTGTCTTACACATAGTAGACACTCAACATATCTGTTAAATGAAGAATAATAATACTAATAATTATGGCTCTATTGGTTAAACATTTATGTGCCAATATAGTTAAGAATTTTACATATATTCATTTAATAAAAATATCAACAAATGGAAAGCATGTAACAAACCTATATAATAAAAGCCTAATATGCTAAGTGTCCGGTCCTCCTGTCGTCTGTTCAACCAATCAAAGTGTAATATGCTAATGATATGCTAAGGCTACTCAACCGCTTGCTATGATGTGCGCTGACCACCAGGGAGCAGATGCTCTGACTGGTAGGTTAGCTTGCTGCTGGGGTCTGGCCTATTGAAACTGAGTGAGAGGGGCCAGACATGCCCTGGAGCCCTCCCATGGTCCCTCCCCAGCTGGCCAACCTTCCATGTCCTTCCCGGCCCTGATTGTGCACCTCAGCCTGGCCTGCGCCCTCTTGCAATCCAGGACTCTTCAGGGGATGTCAGAGAGCTGGTGCATGAATTCGAGCACCAGGCCTCTAGTATATACCATAAACCTTTACGGGATCTATATATTTGGGTCCAGAAATTTTACTTCTAAGGTTTTGTCCTAAAAAAAAATTAGAAATGCAAAGTTTTATCTAAAGTGTGTTCATCAAAGAATTATTGGAAACAGCTGTAAATAAGCTATCTTAATTTTAGTAAATATTATGTAATTAATACTATATACTATCATGTTTTTGAAGCAATATTTAATTACATTGAAAAGTATGATATAATGTTAGGTGGGTAAAATCAAGATTTAAAATTGATTAAGTGCTCTAAACACTCTTGTGTATATAAGGTTAATCCAAGTTTTATAAAATATTCATAAATTCATTTTTAAAAGCCTGAAAGGATATGCAGTTGACTCTTGAACAATGCAGGAGTTAGTGGCACTGATCTCTGCAGAGTTGAAAATCCACGTATGCCGGGGTTCTTGTCCCAGCATCAAGAAGGGTTCAGAAAATCTGGAGAAGGCTTTGCGTAGATTTTAAATAAGAGGAGTCCAGAGACGAAATATAATTTTGAAAGGCATTTGGGGGTCAGAGGAGCTTAGCTAAAGGAGCTAAGTTCTAAGGTCTTAAGTCCAAGGCCTTAGGTTCTCCTCGTGCCCAGGACCCCATGCTTTTTATTAACACAACTTGTCCTGAGGCAAGGCAGAGATATACACTTCAAAGAGTATACAGAAACATCGTCAGAATGGGGGAATTAGCCTATGGCTGTTCAGGTGTTTGGCCAGTAGAAAGCAATAACATGTAGATGAAGATGCCTTTTAGCTGTCTGGCAGCCAAGAAATCAATTTAATGTATCCTATCAGATTTGGGGAAATGCCTTCAGCCATTCCCAGATGCAGCACTGCTGTCATGCTGGAATTGGTCTCCGGCACATGTATAACTTTGAATCCCCAAAAACTTAACTACTAATAGCCTACTGTTGACCAGAAGCCTTCCTGATAACATAAATAGTCAATTAACACATATTTTGTATGTTGTATGTATTATATATTGTATGCCTATAGTAAAGTAAGCTATAGAAAAGAAAATGTTATTTAAAAATCATAAGGAAGAGCCCTAACCTGTTTGGCTCAGTGGATAGAGCGTCGGCCTGCGGACTGAAGGGTCCCAGGTTTGATTCCGGTCAAGGGCATGTACCTTGGTTGCGGGCACATCCCCAGTAGGGGGTGTGCAGGAGGCAGCTGATCGATGTTTCTCTCTCATCGATGTTTCTGACTCTCTATCCCTCTCCCTTCCTCTCTGTAAAAAATCAATAAAATATATTTTAAAAAAATCATAAGGAAGAAAAATCCATGTACTATACTTATTGGGAAAAAAATCCATGTATAAGTGAACCCATGCCATTCACACCTGTGTTGTACAGTTGACTAGGGTCAATTGTATATTAACATATTAACACTGGATACCTCTGGAGAGTAAGATAATAAGTAATTTTTTATTTTTGGTCTTATTTTAGTCTGTAAAATTTCTACAATCAGCATAGTTTGTCTTTTTGTTTTTTCCAGGAAGAAATAAAGATTACTTGAAAAATATCTGTTGTCCTGTCAGAAAAAAAGAAAGTTAGCCATGATGTTAGCATCATTCATTATTCATCAAACATCCATTGATGCTTACTGTATGGCAGGCCTAATGCTAGGTCCTGTGGATGCAGGCATGTATAATCTAAGTCCAGTGTAGTGGATGAGAGATAAGAAGTACTAAGACAAGGATGCTATCTATCTATACTAATAAAAGGGTAATATGCTAATTAGACCGGTCATCTTCTGGAAGATCTTCTGGACGTCCTTCCTGACAAAGCTGGGCCCGGGCAAAGCTGCCCATGGTCCCAGGAGCCTGCAGCTGACTAGAGGAGAGAAGCCTAGGTCCCGGGTGTGGGGGCCAAGGCACAGACAGTTAGGGGTGATCAGGCTAGCAGGGGAACAGTTAGGGGTGATCAGGCAGGCAAGCAGAGGTGGTTAGGGGTGATCAGGCAGGCAGGGGAGCAGTTAAGGGTGATCAGGCAAGCAGGCAGAGGTGGTTAGGGGCGATCAGGCAAGCAGGCAGAAGTGGTTAGGGGCGATCAGGCAAGAAGAGGTGGTCAGGGGTGATCAGGCAGGCAGGTAGAGAGGTTAGGGACAATCATGCAGGCAGGCAGGCGAGCTGTTAGGAGCCAGCAGTCCCAGATTACGAGAGGGATGTCCCTGCAGGATCAGGCCTAAACCGGCAGTCAGACATCCCCCAAGGGGTCTCAGATTGGAGAGAGTCCTGGGCTGAGGGACACCCTCCCCTATGCACAAATTTTGTGCACTGGGCATCTACTATATATATAAAAGCTTAAGCAACTGAATGACTGAATGACTGGTAGCTATGATGTGCACTGACCACCAGGGGGAAGACACTCAATGTAGGAACTGCCAAACTGCAGTGACTTGGCAGCTGTGGTTCTTGGGTGATGCACCAGGAACCAGAAAGGAGGGAGCCCGATTCTGGGGTGCATCACCTGAGAACTGCCCTCTCACATTCCAGGACCCCTTGGGGGATGTCAGAGAGCTGGTTTTGGCCCGATCCTCACAGGCCAGGCTGAGGGACTCCACCTGCCAGAGGGACCTCGCTCACTCCGCAGACAACCTTCAAGCTGTGGCCGCTCCACGTGCGGCTGTCCATGGAGGGACCCTGGGAGGTTGGTTCCAGGGCATGTCCAGCCTGTCTTGCCCAGTCCCACCCCACCAGCCACCTTCTAATTAATTTCCTTTCAATGTGCATGAATCCGTGCACCGGGCTTCTAGTAAGATAATAAGTGTGCTGCTGGAAACACTCTGCAGGAGTGTTTGGCCTGGCTTCACAGATGAGGCCATATTTCTGCTCGGTGTTGGAAGCATGAGTACAAATTTGATACTTAGAGAAAAGGGCAGGGAGCAGGGGTGAGGGGATTCCAGACAGAGGAGACAGGATGTTGAAAGCCTAGAGCCATGGAGATTATGTAGAATAAACAGGATATCTGGGACACAGACGCAGGCAGGAGAGAGTGGGTGTGGATCTTTGTTAAAGAACTTAGGGATTACCTCCTCTAGACAAGTATTTTCCAAGGACTGTTATAAATTCCAGTTCTAGGAAACATTCTGTAATGAAAATATTCCTTGTCCAGAAACACTGATCTTGTCATGCTTCACAGTGCACAATAGTATGTTAAAGTCTCTGAGAAGTCCAATAGTAATAAGCAAATAGATAAATGAACAATTAAAAACACCTGTGCTAATTCTATTTAACACAATATTTACCATACTTGTTGGACCACTGAACCCTTTCTTCCTTGAACATTAATTAGCAAAAGAAAGCAGTATTTTCTAAAAATGTATTTTGAGAAATGCTATGATATGCTTTAATAGATTTAGGGGTGGGGGGAGATACACAAAATTATGAAGTGACTAAAGTATACCTCAAAGCTCATCCCTCAGAATTAACCATTCTGAATATCATTGTACATGGCTTTATGTCCCTATGTATCACTTGACATACTGAGATCATATTTATTTTAAATTTTTATTTATTTAATTAAAAATTATCTTTATGCCCTAACCGGTTTGGCTCAGTGGATAGAGCATTGACCTGCAGACTCAAAGGTCCCAGGTTCGATTCCAGTCGAGGGCATGTACCTGGGTTGCGGGCACATCCCTAGTAGGGAATGTGCAGGAGGCAGCTGATCAATGTTTCTCTCTCATCGATGCTTCTAACTCTCTGTAAAAAATCAATAAAATATATTTTTTTAAAAATTATCTTTATTGTTGAAAGTATTATAGATGTCCCCTCTTTTTTCCCATTGACCCCCCTCCACCCTGCACCCACCCCACCCAGGCCTTCACCATACTATTGTCTGTGTGAGATCATATTTAAATACTATTTTATAACCTTTCATCATGACTTATATGTCTCTTACACACTTATATTTTCCATAATTTTACTTCACTGTGCCTCAGTGTGTATATTTTTTACCTGATTTCCAATTTACTAAGTTTTCTGTGCAGTTGTGTTTAATTTGCTGTGAAACCCAGAAATGAACTCTTAATTATATTTTTAGTTCTACAATTTCAATTTTGTGGGTTTTTTTAAGTTTCCAAGTCTCTGCTGAAAGTGTCTTATTGAAGATAGTTACCTTAAAGTCTATATCTGAAAGTTCCAACATCTAGATTTTTCATAGGTCCATTTCTAGTGCCTCTTTTTTTCTCTTAATTTTGAGTAAAATTTTATTTTTCTATTTCCCTGCTAATTTTTTATTAAATTCCAGACACTGTGTACATAAAATGTATAGATAATTTGAGGCTCTGGGTGAGGTTATATTCCTTCAAGTGGACTTCCGTTTGCCAGAAGGCAGGCAGTTGGTGCAGTAGACCAAATTACCTCCTGGGTTCCACCTCCAAATATCAACATACTGGGGATTTAGGCTTCAACATGTGAATTTAGGGTGGGAGGACACAAACATCAATCCACAGCAGGTAGATTCTTAGAAGGAGGACATTTTCTTTCTTTCTTTTTTTAAAATCTTTATTGTTCAGATTATTACAGATGTTCCTTTTTTGCCCCCATAGCTCCCCTCCACCTGGTTCCCACCCCACCCCAGGCCCTCGCCACCTCACTGTCCATATCCATAGGTATAAGATCTTTGTCCAATTTCTTCCCGCACCGGCCCCCTCCACATCCCCTTCTACCCAAGAATTGTCAGTCCGCTCCATTTCCATGCCCCTGATTCTATTACATTCACCAGTTTATTCTGTTCATCAGGCTTTTTATTCATTTGATTTTTAGATTCACTTGTTGATAGATATGTATTTGTTGTTCCTAATTTTTTATCTTTACCTTTTTCTTCTTCCTCCTCTTCTTAAAGAATACCCTTCAGCATTTCATGTAATACTGGTTTGGTGGTGATGAACTCCTTTAGTTTTGCTTGTCTGTGAAGCTCTTTATCTGACCTTCAATTCTAAATGATAGCTTTGCTGGGTAGAGTAATCTTGGTTGTAGGTTCTTGCTATTCATCACTTTGAATATTTCTTGCCACTCCCTTCTGGCCTGCATGGTTTCTGTTGAGAAATCAGCTGACAGTCGTATGGGTACTCCCTTGTAGGTAACTAACTGTTTTTCTCTTGCTGCTTTTAAGATTCTCTCTTTGTCTTTTGCCCTTGGCATTTTTATTATGATGTGTCTTGGTGTAGTCTTCTTTGGATTCTCTTGTTTGGGGTTGTCTGTACTTCCTGGACTTGTAAGTCTATTTCTTTCACCAGGTAGGGGAAGTTTTCTGTCATTATTTCTTCAAATAGGTTTTCAATATCTTGCTCACTCTCTTCTTCTGGCACCCCCATAATTAGGATGTTGGTACGCTTGAAGTTGTCCCAGAGGCTCCTTACACTATCTTCATATTTTTGGATTCTTTTTTCTTTTTGTTTTTCCGGTTGGGTGTTTTCTGCTTCCTCATATTTCAAATCTTTGACTTCATTCTTGGGATCCTCTAGTTTACTGTTGGATCTCCATATATTATTCTTTATTTCAGTCAGTGTATGCTTAATTTCTGACTGGTCCTTTTCCATTTTTTTGGCATTCTCACTAAGATCCTTGAAGGTCTCACTAAGTTCCTCAGAGGTTTCTAGAAGATTCTTGAGTAACCTTATAACTATAGTTTTGCACTCTGTATCCAGTAGTTTGCTTTCTTCCTTTTCTTTCATTTGTGACATGTTTCTTTATCTCCACATTTTGGATGCTTCCCTGTGTTTGTTTCTATGCATTGGGTAGCTGCTAAGTCTCCTTGAGTTGATAGAGTGGCCTTGTGTAGTAGGTGTCCTATAGGGCTCAGTGGCTCAGCCTCCCCATTCACCTGAGGTGGACGCTCTTGGTGCATCCCTTTGTGGGCTTTGTGCACAGTCTTGTTGTAGTTGAGCTTTGATTGCTGTTGGTATCACTAGGAGGAATTGACCTCCAGGCCAATTGGCTGTGAGGACCAGCTGTGTCTATAATGGAAGAGCTGCTGTGCAGAAGACACCCTTATGGGCCAGAACTTGCTTCAGTGGGGCTTTGGTGCTCACTGAGTCTGCCCCTTGAGTGTGGCACTTATGGATGGATGTGAAGAGTTGTAATCTGGTATGGTCTCACACTGACCACTGGGTCTCTCTCATCATTGATGTTTCTATCTCTCTCTCCCTCTCCTCGCCTCTCTGAAATCAATAAAAAATAAATAAAATTTAAATTTTAAAAAAGATGTGTGTATTTCACTGTATGGGAATTTTATCTCACTAATAGTTAAAATAATCTGAATAGGACTCAGAGCCAAAAGGAGTGACACATAAAAGAAAGCCTATGGAAAATGTGATTTGGAGGAAGACTTGAAATAAAAATAGAATTGTCTAGAGTCTGCTTCAATTTGATTTTCGAGATTTCCCCCAGCCCATTACGAGAACTAATATCAAGATCTAAGAATAACTGAGTCCATGTGAGGTGATGTGCAGGCAGAGATATAACATCAAATGCCTCCAAGTGATGGGAAACCTTTTGATGCAGCATGATCTGCTCCATCTTCAAAGAGTTTAAATTACCTTCTCTGTGGCTTCAGCTCCATTTGATGCTTCTTGCTTAAAATTTGTTCTTCTCCTTGGCTCCCTGGTAAACATTATGGCACTGGATGAGTAGTTCCTTAGCAGAGGCCAACCTAAACCTACACAGGTAAACGGAGGTCCTTCTTGGAGAGGACAGAGGTGTGAGTGACTCTGAAAAGTGAACTGTCTGAAAGGACAAAGCTGTCCACTCTTAAATTTAGTGAAAATAAACATCACTCACTACAGAGCACTGAAGCCCTGGGGCTAGAATGTGGATTTCTAGATCTTGTGTGATGGGGGCGAGGAGATGTAGATGGAAGGAAATTCTATAGTCCTATACCATTAAGCAAAGTAAATTCTAATTCCATTGAATATTGGGATTTAGTATAGCAAATATTAGTTCTCTCTAATGTTCAAACCAATAAACATGCATCTGTGCTCATCTGCTTGATTGATATTTCAACTTTCTATCCCAGAGGCAGCTCAAACTTATCATGTCCAAAAGGAAATTTATTATCACTCACTTCAAACCTGTTTCTTTCATGGGTTTCCCATTTCAATAAATGGTACCACCATGCACCCAATAAGCCAAAGCAACTAATGCTGCACATCCAATTAGTTACCACTAAACCCCATTAATTTTCTCTGATGTCCCCTTCTTTCCATCCCCACTATACCTGGCCAACACCTAGCAAACTCTTACTTGGATTCTTTTTTGTTGTTTGTTTGTTAATCCTCACCCGAGGATATTTTCCCTTTGATTTTTAGAGAGTGGAAAGGAGAGGGAGAGACAGAGAGGAACATCCATGTGAGAGAGACACATCAATTGGTTGCATGCACCCCGACCAGGGCCGGGGAACCGGCAACCAAGGTACATGCTCTTGGCCAGAATCGAACCTGAGACCCTTCAGTCCGTGGGCCAATGCTCTATCCACTGAGCCAAACTGCTAGGGCTTACTTGGATTCTTTTTAAGACTCTTACTGGCCTTCTTTCTTCCAGTCTTATGAGCAAAACTGGCTACCAAGCTTTCAAAAATCTGACCATCCAGTGATATACTGTTAAATATTTAACAATCAGCTTTTGGGAAAATAAAAGGCTCTGAATTCATTGTATTTTGTCAATTTCTTTGGTGTAAATACTCCTACCATGATCAATTTCAACTTACCATGTAATATCACTGAATACAGAGATGGAAAGAAATGAGCACAATTTGCTCTCATAAGTCAGCTCCAAAATACCACTAAACCACAAATAATACATTTCAATAGATCTTTGATGCCCTTGAGATATACTATAAACTCTTCAGGCTGGCCTACAAGACCCACCATGATCTGGCCCTAATCATTTCTCTAGCTTCATCTCCCATCCTTTGCTGACCCCACTCCTAACCAATACTCACCTTGCTCAAATACTTACTTTGTGCTTTAGTCAGTAAGGACACAGAGGGGAAGAGATTTTCCTGGGCCCCAGAAAGGGGAGCTCAAAGGGGGGGCAGGTATAAAAATGGGAAGAGGCCAAGGCAGGTTTGCCATCAGCTCAGAATTCAGTGGAATACACCAATAACTGTAGAAGCGAGACAACGTTACATAATGGGATCAGAATACCTGACTCCTAGTCTTAGTTCTGTGTGACTTTTAACAGTTATTTCAGGATACTTGGGCCTCAGTTTGTCCACATCTAAAATGTGAGTTTGGGAATCAATACCTAAGAGCTTTCCAATTCTGACAGTTTTTCTCTATGAAGAACCTACATGAAGCTCAAATAAGACCAGCAGGGCAGCTAAAACCTGAGTCCTGGTTCTGGCCTCCCAGCTGCACTCACCTGGGGTCTCCAAAAGGGAGATGTGAGCTAAAGGACCAATTTACACCATCCTTATGTAGTTCTCATTCCCCAAAGTCGCACATTTCCTTTGGGGGCACATGCAGCCCTTCTCTCTATCCTGATTGCTCCCTAATTGCTGAACCTCCTCCTGAGTAATGGGATCCCTTAGGACTGGGAGGCTCCTACGGTGACACTGGGAGCTACTGGGCTGCATCCTCAGGGACTCCTTGAACAATTCTAAAAATGGAGAGCTGCTATTTCATTGTCCCCCTAACAGCAAAATGTTTCATTATTGGGCAATATTAATCACCTGAGGTATTTTTTATAAATTGAGCTTAATGTTTACCCCTGCAAATTTCACTAATTATTTCTAATTTTTTCCTCTGCAAACATACAATACACAGTTCCACCTTTTTTGGGGGGACCATGAAATATTTGATGAGATCTGAGACCTCTAAGGTTCCTCATGACTCTTCAAGTTACACTTTCTCGGTGGAGTCTTTAGGGGTTTCTATGTACAATATCATGTCATCTGTGAATAAGGACAGTTTTACTTCATCCTTTCCAATTTGGATGCCTTTTATTTCTTCTTCTTGTCTGATTGCTGTGGCTAGGACTTCCAGTATTATGTTGAATATGAGTGGTGAAAGTGGACATCCCTATCTTATTCCTGTTCTTAGGGGAAATGGCTTTCGTTTTTGCCCATTTAGTATGATGTTCGCTGTAGGTTTGTCATATATGGCCTTTATCATGTTGAGATATTCTCCCTCTATTTCAACTTTGCTGAGGGTTTTTATAAAAAATGAGTGTTGGGTTTTGTCGAATGCTTTTTCTGCATCTATTGATATGATCATGTGATTTTTGTATTTCAGTTTGTTTATGTGATGCATCACATTTATTGATTTGTGAATATAGTCTCAGCCTTACAGCCCTGGAATAAATCCCACTTGGTCATAGTGTATGATCTTTTTAATATATTGCTGGATCCGATTTGCTAACATTTTGTTGAGGATTTTAGCATCTATGTTCATCAGAATTACATTGGCCTGTTATTCTCTTTTTTTGTAGTGTCTTTATTTGGTTTGGGAATTAGAATAATGCTGGCCTCATAAAAAGAGCTTGAAAGTGTTTCTTCTTCTTGGATTTTTTGGAATAGTTTGAGGAGTATAGGTATTAGTTCTTCTTTGAATATTTGGTAAAACTCCCCTGTGAAGCTGTCCAGACCCAGGCCTTTGTTTGCTGGGAGTTTTTGTTTGTTTGTTTTTTACTGCTTCTATTTCATCAGTTGTTATTGGCCTATTCAGGTTTTCTGCTTCTTCCCGATTCAGCTTTGGTAGATTGTATTTTTCTAGGAATTTGTCCATTTCATCCTCATTGTCCAGCTTGTTGGCATATAGTTGTTCATAGTATTTTCTTACAATCAAGCTATACTTTTTCAATCTCTTCCACTCTTCCTTAAATAACACAATTTCACAGGTCTTTTACTGATAATATATTTTCTCTGTATAGACAAACTCTAGTTTGTCGTTTTCCCTTTTAAATTGTAGATCCAAGAATTAGAAACAGTGTTCTGGGCAGCTCTTGTGCTCTTGCTTAACTTTGATAAATATCAGGTTTTTCAGTTGTAAATTCAGTTAACAGTAGGTGTTAAATTTTTGGCAGCATTTCAGGATTCTTATGGTTAATGTATTGTAAATGTTCTGGATTTCTCTGTGTTTAGAAATCCATTGAGAGCTATGTATATCCCAGGGAAAGCTCCAGAATGAGTCTTCAGAATGGTTAACTCCATAGGAAGCAAAGTTCAGCACCAAGGATAGTTCCACCACACGTAACACCAGTAGCTCGCCGATTCAGTTCATTCATTTACCCAATATTTATAAGGCTCACTATATGCCAGGCACCGTTCTAGAATCTAGTGATATACAATAAACAAAAAAGATGAAAATACCTGCATTCTTGTGAAGGATAATTGGAAATTACATAGTACATTAGAAGATGTTAGCTACCATGAAGAAAGATAAAACAGAAGATAGGGATATGGAGTATGAGATAGTTCCGTTTTAAACGGGATGGTTAAGAAAGACTCAACTCTTCCCAGAAAAACATGACTTTTGAAGGAGATGAGAGTGTGAGCCATAAGATATCTGGGGAAAGAGACTTTCTAGAAGTGGGAACAGTAAGTCAAAAATTCTGAAGTAAAATGAGGAGTAGCAAAAGGTGGTCTGGCTGGAGTGAGAGATGAGATATGGGATATAAGACCAGGGAGGTGATGAGGGATCTTAGCGCACTCATCAGGACTTTGGCTTTTCTTCTGAGCACAAGCAGCCACTGGAGTGTTTTGATAAGAGGATTTACAGAGTTTGAATTATAACAGGACCATTCTAATTGCTGTTCTAAGAATGGACTATGGAGGCCCTCGCCGGGTGGCTCAGTTGGTTGGTGTGTCATCCCATACACCAAAAGGTTGTGGGTTTGATTCTCGGCCAGGGCACATACCTAGTTTGTGGGTTTGATCCTCAGTTGGGGTGCATATGGAAAGCAACTGACTGATGTTTCTCTCTGACATGATGTTTTTCTCTCTCTTCTAAAATCAATAAACATGCCTGGTCAGCGTGGCTCAGTGGTTGAGTGTTGACCTATGAACCAGGAGGTCACGGTTCGATTCCTGGTCAGGGCACATGATCAGGTTGTGGGCTTGATCCCCAGTGTGGGGCGTGTAGGAGGCAGCTAATCAATGATTCTCTCTCTCTCTTTCTTTCCCTTCCTCTCTGAAATCAATAAAAATATTTTTAAAAAATCAACAAACATATCCTTTAGTGAGGATAAAAAAATAATAGACTATGGTGGAAGAGAATGGAAGCCATGAAACTAGTTAGGGAATATTGCAATATTCCTGGTGAAAAAAGATAATGATTTGGACCAGAATAGTAATAGTGCAGATGATGAGAAGTGGTCTTTTGGGGGATATATATTTTAAAGGGAACTGGCAATATTTGCATGGGGGAAGTAAAAAGAGAGAAGTTAGGAAGACTTTGAGGTTTTCTTTTCAACCTTTGCCATGTCAAATGATGGAATTGCCATTAACTGAGTTGAGGAAGGCTGTGAGAGGAGCACGTTTATAGGGGATCAGAAATTTGCTTTTAGGGAGAAACCAAGATGGCGGCATAGGTTAACGCCGGAGTTTGCTGCCTCGAACAACCACTTCAAAAATACAACTAAAAGACAGAACGGACATCATCCAGAACCACAGGAAGGCTGGCTGAATGGAAGTTCTACAACTAGGAGGAACTGAGAATCAGAGGAGGTGCAGTGCTGAAGTAAAATACTAAGGTGCGGAGTGCGCGAGGCGCAGGCTGGTGGCTGAGGGCGTGGTTGTCTGTTTCAATCCGGAAAGAGCCTCAGACTCAGAGCTCCAGATCTGGGCGAGTCTCTAGGGACCCAGACTCAAACGGGAGAAGCAGGACTGTCTGGCTACGGTCCCTCCGAGGTTTGCAGCTGTTGCTGGGACAGAGAGGCAGAGCCCCTGGGGACGGACTGAGAGCAGCCATAACTGCTCCCTCCTCCACCCTGTTGATCCCGTGGGACCCGCCCAGCCCAAGCCCTGAACAGAGGCATTTGCCGGATAGCCTCAGGCAAAGGCTAGATTAGCACCTCCCTAGAGGACACAAGTTCTTCCACTGCAGACACAGCTGATTATCACAGCCAATCGGCCTGGAGGTCAAATCCCTCTAGTATTAACTACAACAATCAAGGCTTAACTACAACAAGACTGCGCACAAAGACCACTAGGGGGTGTACCAAGAAAGCGTAAAAAATGCGGAGACAAAGAAACAGGACAAAACTATCAAGGGAGGATATTGAGTTCAGAACCACACTTTTGAGGTCTCTCAAGAGGCTTCTAGAGTCTGTCGATAAACTTAATGAGATGTACAGGAAATCTAATGAGACCCTCGATGGTGTGATAAAGGACCATCTAGAAAGTAAGCATACACTGACTGAAATAAAGAATATTATACAGACTCCCAACAGCAGACCAGAGGAGCGCAAGAATCAAGTCAAAGATTTGAAATGCGAAGAAGCGGGAAACACCCAACCGGAAAAGCAAAATGAAAAAAGAACCCAAAAATACGAAGATAGTGTAAGGAGCCTCTGGGACAGCTTCAAACGTACCAACATCAGAATTATAGGGGTGCCAGACGATGAGAGAGAGCAAGATATTGAAAACCTATTTGAAGAAATAATGACAGAAAACTTCCCCCACCTGGTGAAAGAAATAGACTTACAGGTCCAGGAAGTGCAGAGAACCCCAAACAAAAGGAATCCAAAGAGGACCACACCAAGACACATCATAATTAAAATGCCAAGAGCAAAAGACAAAGAGAGAATCTTAAAAGCAGCAAGAGAAAGAAACTCAGTTACCTACAAGGGAATACCCATACGACTGTCAGCTGATTTCTCAACAGAAACTTTGCAGGCCAGAAGGGAGTGGCAAGAAATATTCAAAGTGATGAATAGCAAGAACCTACAACCAAGAGTACTTTATCCAGCAAAGCTATCATTCAGAATTGAAGGTCAGAGAAAGAGCTTCACAGATAAGGAAAAGCTAAAGGAATTCATCACCACCAAACCAGTATTATATGAAATGCTGAAAGGTATCCTTTAAGAAGAGGAAGAAGAAGAAAAAGGTAAAGATACAAATTATGAACAACAAATATGCATCTATCAACAAGTGAATCTAAGAATCAAGTGAATAAATAACCTGATGTACACAATGAACTGGTGAATGTAATAGAATCAGGGACATAGAAAGGGAATGGACTGACTATTCTTGGGGGGAAAAGGGGTGTGGGAGATGCGGGAAGAGACTGGACAAAAATCGTGCACCTATGGATGAGGACAGTGGGTGGGGAGTGAGGGCGGAGGGTGGGGTGGGAGCTGGAAGGAGGGGAGTTATGGGGGGGGAAAAAGAGGAACAAATGTAATAATCTGAACAATAAAGATTTAATAAAAAATTTTAAAAAAAGAAATTTGCTTTTAGAAACTGTTAATTTTAATATTCCTATTAGATATTCACATGAATATAGGTATCAAGAAGGCAATGGATTAGATGAATTAAGAGATTTAGGATGGAGATATATTTCAGATTTATCAGCATATACTACTAATAAAGCCTAGGTTGTTCCCAAATTCAGATCCTGCTAACTCCCATCGTATTGCATACTGCCTATAACATGAGTAATAATGTAATAATATCATTTTTCTCATCCGTTTGAGCCTGAGTCCTGTTCATGGCTTTATGTGGTGTGTGTGTGTGTGTGTGTGTGTGTGTGTGTGTTCTTCAAAATAAACTTTCTGCTATGTGCAATTCCTTTCACAAGCTCCTTGAAATTTTATCAGAGCTAGTTAGTTAAAAACAACAACAACAACAACAACACACCAACAAATATTTATAGAATCCCTAAGTGCCTGGAGCAATGCTAGGTCAATTTGGATAGAATGCTCCCTGAGCATGGAGGTGGATATCTTGGTTTGATTGATTAGCTTTGAGGTGCCTTTCGTCCCTGCACGTGTGGATCACACATGGTGTTTTCTCATTGAGACTTCAAGGAATTTGACCTCTTCTTTCTCAGAAGAAAAACCATGCATAGCCAAGGCTGGAGAGATCCCAGCTCTACAGAGTAACTGAGTTTATTCTCCTGGGCTTCTCCAGAAATCTCAGGACCAACTGAATCCTTTTCTTCCTCTTCCTCTACCCAATGGGATTAGTGTTCCCCTGATCAGAGTAGATGCACACCTCCACACGCCCATGTACTTCCTCCTCAGCATCCTGTCTCTACTGGATCTCAGCTATGCCCACCACCACACTGCCCCAGATGTTGGTCCATTCTGTAAGCAAGAATGAAACCATCCCCTGTGTTGGGTGTGTGGTCCAGATGATGTTTTCCTGACCTTGGGCATCACGAAGACCTGGATTTTTGCAGCCATGGCCTATGATAGATATGTTGCTATATGGCAGTGGTTCTCAACCTTCCTAATGCCGCGACCCTTTAATACAGTTCCTCATGTTGTGGTGACCCCCAACCATAAAATTATTTTCGTTGCTACTTCATAACTGTAATGTTGCTACTGTTATGAATCGTAATGTAAATATCTGATATTCAGGATGTATTTAGGCAACCCCTATGAAAGGGTTGTTTGACCCCCAAAGGGGTCGTGACCCACAGGTTGAGAACCGCTGCTTTATGGTATCCACTCCACTATGGGGCCAAGAGGAACCATTCTCTGTGTGTTCTTCTGGCAGTCAGCTCTGCCCTTTGTGGTCTCATCTGTGCCCTTTTCCACACAGTCTTTGCAATGAATCTGCCACCACTGTAGTCCCAATATCAAAGTGGGAAATATTTCAGGTAATTATGAAAAACCCACCCAAGAGTGTTTCCTCTGGGAAAAATAATGGATTTTGGTAGAGAGGTGGAGGGAACATGGAATCAAGTAAAGAGATCTGGGATATGCCTTCATTTTAGGAAACAGGATTTCAGACACAAATTCCTAAGGAGATGACGCTCAGTCAATAGTGCCCTCTTGTGGACGTTCTGAGAACAGCACCCTCTTATTGAATTCAGCAAGTCTGAAAAGAAAACGCTATTGAGAGACCTAGAGGGCAATCGCCCTGCAGGGAGATTATGCAATAGTGCCCTATTGTGGCTATTCGGAGAACAGCATTCTAGTAAAGGAGTGGATGCAATAATGCCCTCTTGTGGACATTCTGAGAATAGCACCCTAGTAAGGGATTAGTCTCAAGAGTGCCTATTGTGGGCACACTGAGAACAGCTCTTATGGGCATTCTGAGAACAGCAAACTAGTAAGGGATTAGTTGCAATAGTGCCCTCTTGTGGACATTCTGAGAATAGAGCACTAGTAAGGGCTTAGTTGCAATAGTGCCCTCTTATGGACATTTTTTTCTATACAAGTTGTTTGGTTGATCACCTCCCACTCACCCACCCTCCCCTGACTTCCCTCTGAGATTTGACAGTCTGTTACATGCTTCCATGTCTCTGGATCCACTCTGTTCATCAGTGTGTGTTGTTCATTAGATTCCACATATGAGTGAGATCATATGATACTTGCCTTTCTCTGACTGGCTTATTTCACTTAGCATGATACTCTCCAGGTCCCTCCATGCTGTCTCAAAGGATAAGAGATCCTTCTTTTTTACTGCTGCATAGTATTCCATGGTGTAAATGTACCACAGCTTTTTTATCCATTCATCAACTAATGGACACTTGGGCTGTTCCCAGATCTTAGCTATTGTAAATTGTGCTGCTATGAACGTAGAGGTGTATACATTCTTTCTGATTGGTGTTTCAAGTTTCTTAGGATATATTCCCAGAAGTGGGATTACTGGGTCAAATGGCAGTTCCATATTTAATTTTTTGAGGAAACTCCATGCTGTTTTCCATAATGGTGGCACCAGTCTACATTCCCACTAGCAGTGCAGTAGGATTCCTTTTTCTCCACATCCTCTCCAGCACGTGTCATTTGTTGATTTGTTCATGGTAGCCATTCTGACAGGTGTGAGATGGTATCTCATTGTTGTTTTAATTTGCATCTCTCTGATGATCAGTGACTTTGAGCATTTTTTCATATGTCTCTTGGCCTTCTGTATGTCTCTCTTCCTCACCTCATTCACATCTTTGCTAAAATGTCATCTTCTCAGGGAGGCCTTCCCAACTCACCCTATTCAAAATCAAACACTCCATCTCTGGAACTCCCTATCCCTCCCTCATTACTGATTTCTTTATCTATATAGCAATTAACATCATTTAAAATGTTATGTATTTTACTTGCTTATTTGATTTATTATCATTCAAATATTCATTGAATGAATGAATGCAGATAGTATGGGATATTATTTTTATGATCATAGGAACAGGAAGGATTTCTTTAAAAGTTGATAGTTTTGACTTCTACATTAAATAAGTGGCTATGTGAGAAAAATGGACACCATAAATAAAGTTAAAAATAAAACTTTAGACTGAGGGAAGTGCTTGCAATGTTTATAATGAAAGATTAATATCCATAATATATAAAACTTCCACAAATTAATAAGAAAAAGGCAAAATCCAATAGAAATATAAATAGAGAATAGAAACAGGCAAATCACAGAACAAGAAATCCAAATACTCAAATATACAAAAAGTTTTTTAGCTTCACTAATAGTCAAGGAAATGCAAAATAAAATAATAAAGAAGTATTATTTCATCCCTGTCAATTTAGCAAAAAAATAAGAAACTGACAATACCAAGTATGGGCTAGATGTGAGGAAATGGGAGGTTTAATACTCTGCCAGTAGGAATATAAATTGGCACAACTATTCTGGAGAACAATTGAGCAGTATTCAATAAAGTTGAAGGTGGGAATGCTCTATAGTCTAGCAATTCCATTTTCAGATATATTTCCTGGAAAAAACTCACATATGTACACAAGGAGACCATGCAAAAATACTAATAGAAGAATTGTTTGTAATGGAGGAAATTGGAAAATAAATCGAATGTTCATTAAAAGGAAAGAGATAAATAAATCATCACATATTAATAAAACATTGAAAATAAATACATTAGAAGCACTCGTGTTAACATGGGTGACTCTCAAAAATCTATTGCTGCGGATCCCTGGCAGGGTAGACCAGTTGGTTAGAGATTGTCCCCATATGCCAAGGTTCCGGGTTGGATCCCTGGTCAGGGCACATACAAGAAGCAACCGATGAATGTAGAAATAGGTGAACAACAAATCTCTCTCTCAAATCAATAAATCAAATCAAAACAAAGCAAAACAAAACCAGGGGCACGTGGAGTGTGGAGCTGGGGGATCAGAGGCCCCAAGGTACAAATTAAACGGTGCTACTTATGGTGAGTTTGAGCAGATAATTCCCTGCCCTCAGCGTCCTCATCTGTAAAAGGCCCGAAGCACAGTGGGTACAACCACGGTATCTGGAGCCACGGCTGGTAGGTCCTGGTAGGTCCTGGCGCTGCCACTTCCAGTGTGACTGGGGCAAGTGAATTTGCCTCTCGGGGCCTCAGATTCCTCATGTGTCAGATGGGCCCGGTGAGGACAGTCCCCACTGCACCAGCTGTTGTGAGGATTGAAGGGCCCAGCTGCACATGTAGAGGTTTCCTGCAGGCTTTTCACCTAGTCAGTCTTTGCTTCCGTCATCTTCTTCGTCCACCTCAGAGGATTCTTGGGAGGCTTTCACAGGCCACAGGTGCAGGCATCATCGGATAATGACTGGGCAGAGTGACAGGTGCTCTGAATAAGGTGGTGGGAGGGGCAGTTGTCTGGGAGGAGGAAGGGTGTGGAAGTTCCTGCAGGAGGTGGCTTTTCTGGGCCTGGAAGGATGTGTAGAAGTCCCCCGGGTAGAGAAGGCAGAAGGTAGAGAGATGAACTTGAGTGAGACAGCCTGAGTGTGTCTGGGGACCATGGAGCGGTTTCCTGAGGCTGGATGTTTGGGGTGAGGGGCCAGGCGTGAGGCCGCACAGGGGCACTGGGTCCAGATGGCAAAGGGCTCAGAGTGCGTTGCCTGGGGGTTTAAACTGGCTCCAGTAGGTGGGAGTTCCTATGCCTGTCTACATGGCAGAATCACCTGAGGGACTTTATAAAACGCAGCTTCTGTGGCCCCATCCTGCAATATTCTGAATAGTAGGTCTCAGGTGGGACCCAGGAACCTATATTGTTTAAATCTCCCCAAGAAATTCTGCTGCCCACCCAGGTCTGGGAACCCCTGGCATAGGGAGAGGGTGTCTGTAAGCAGAGATAGGCCCCACTGACATACCAACCCCGGATCTCCAGGATCTAAGCAAGAGCTGGAGAAGGTGAGGAGGGCATGTAAGAGTCCCCTGACTCTGACCCCCAGCCTCCCAGCCCTCTCCAGGGGAGTCCCACACTCAAAACGCCACACTGACTGCCAGAAAGTTTCTTCTGAAGTGATATATTTACATTACGACCGGCAATTGAAGACATATGAAAGCACATGTCCACCCAAAGGTTTGTGAGGGAAAGCTCATAACAAGTCTGTTTTTGTCATAGCCCACGGTTGGAAACAACACTCATGTTCACAGGTGAGTGGATCTATTCATACAATGGGGTACCACGCACAATGAAAAAGAACGAGCTATTGATACCTGCAACAACACGGACAGATGGCGAACAAGCTGGATGGAAGAAGCCAGAGCAAAAAATAAATAAATGAAAGAGTTCATAATGTGCAGGGCTCCATGTCTGTGAAATTCTAGGAAATGCAAACTAATCTACGGTGCCAGAGAGCAGAGCCATGGCTACGCGGGATGGAGGGTGGGGGAGAGATAAGAGGGAGGGGTGACCAAGGGGAATAAGCAAGTTTTGGGGGTGATAGATATGTGCCTTATCTTGGCGGTGCTGCTGGTTTCAAGTGTGTAGACATGTGTCAAAACATCAAATAGTATCATTTAAACGTGTGCTGTTTGTCGGGTGTCAATTACACCCCAACGAAGCTGCTTAAAGCTGATGCCCCTCTGCGCAGTCGCGCCAGTGTGGTCCTCACACGGCTCTCCCCGCATGTCCTCTTGCGAACGGCCAGGGCACCGTGGAGGGTTACCATGCGCGGCACTGTCTGCTGAACGCCGGGTGGAATTTTTCATTTAACCTCACAGCAGCCCTGTGAGGTGCTGTTGTCAGTAACTGTTTTACATTTGAGGAAACGGAAGCTCAGAGGCTAAGTCACTTTCCCCAGGAAACGTCACCTGACTGAGTCCCAGCCCCAGCGTTCACCCCTCAAGCAAATGCTGGTCTGATGTTCTTATGATTATACGAACATTGTGATGTTTGTGGAAGACAAAACTTAAATAGCTTTCAATCCATCTCTGTACATCCTGAAGTCCTAACACATCTAATGATTTTTATTTTCCATGCTTTTTTTAAAATCCATATGAAAGGAGTATTTTTATGACTGTAATAAAAAATATGTCTCCCCCCCCCACCCCAAACCTTACATCTTCACATGTAGTCTTATTGTCTTCTCTGTAAAAAACAATAAGAAGAACAGCTTTCCCATAGGTGATTTTTCTGTTTCCA
>NW_005871085.1:762188-766632 GCF_000147115.1 Myotis lucifugus
CCTTGGCATATGAGGACGATGCTCTAACCAACGGAGCTACCAGGCCAGGGCACAGCCCCTTCTGTTGGAAAGCCTGTCCTTTCCTATTGAATTAACTTGGCCTCTTTTTAAAAAATTAATTGATTCCATATGTGTGGGTCTGTTTCTGGACTCATATTCCCCTTACGGGAAGCGCCCATTATCTTCACTAGCAGAGAGGTGTGGACAAGGAACCCGGAAGGTTGGTGACCTTTGAGCCCCGGCAAAGGTCAGGGCTATGCACTCACTGTTTAGTGCAGACAATGGTAGCTGAAGCAACTTCCCCATCAGAGAGTCATGTAAATCCTTACTGATAAGATAATCTGTCTGTTACTGGAACTTGTCTGCCTCAGGGCTTTGTGTATATTCCAAACTGAATAAAAGGATGGCAAGGCCTGAGCACAAGCCGAGTCCATCCTCTTGGGATGGGCTCTCGCCGGGCCCCCCAAGATTATTTCTCGTCTGGTCTCTTTCATTTGCGTGCGGCCCCTCTTCCAGAGCCTGAACCCTGAACCATGAGGACGTGGGAGAATATTCACACCCTGATTTATGTCTATCCTTATATCAATACTAAAGGCCTTCGGTTTTATATTAAATCATGACATCAGGTAGTGTAATCCTCAAACTTTGTTCTTCCTTTATGAAATTGTTTTCATTATTTTAGGAACTTGGCATTTTCATGTAAACCTTGGAATCAGCTTGTTAATTTCTGCAAAAACATTCTGCATGTTGTTACAGAGTAGGAACATTTCTAGGCCTGCTTAATTACCTAGCCACCTCAGCCGCTTGACAGCCTGTGCAAAGTTTCTAGGAACTGAGCTCACACACCTGACAACGGCCTACAAAGAACAAACAGATCAACACACCTGAGCAACGGCCTACAAAGCACAGACAGATCACAATTAAGAATAGTCCTGACCTTTAAGTTACCCAGAAATGAGTAACAGGAGGATGATGAATAGCTTGGCTAAAACTACGCAATTAGCTTTTGTAACTTGGCTTTTCTTGCTGTGGGAACCTGAACACGGATGTAGTTGTCCCCTTTAACTATTGGGCTCTGCAGATGGTTGTGGCCACTTCTCTCTTGGGCTTCCCAAGTGGCGGAGCGGACACTGGCCAGTCAATAAAGGCTCTAAATTTCAATCAGTCTGGAGTTCTGGTCATTCTGTCGCTCGCGCTCCACAACAATGTGTCTTGATTGAGATTTTATTGAACCTACAAATCAATCTGAGAAGAAGTGACATCTTAACAGTATTGAGTCTTCCCATCCATGAACAGGCTGTATCTTTCTATTTTAAAATTTCTCTCAGTAATGTTTTGTTGTTTCCAGTGTACAGATGACCTTGGTTTTTAAAATATATTCACAAGTTATTTGTTGCACCTCCCTTGTAGAGGTGCAGACTAATTCCCCTCCCCCTGAGAACGGGCTGGACTTAGTTCCTTGACTTGCTGTAGCAGGTAGAATAAAGCAAATTGACCATGTGGGACCTCAGAGAACAGTTGCAGAAAGCTGTGGCTTTCTGATTGGGTCGCCCTTTCTCTCCTGGCTCATTCCCTGTGGGAGAAGCCAGCTGCTATGTTAGGAGCATTCCTATGGAGACGGAGGCCTCCTGCTAACAGCCACATCAAGCCTTCAGATGATCGCAGCTTTGGCTGACATCTGGGTTGCAACCTCATGAGAGACCTTGAGCCAGAAGCACCCAGCCAAACTGCTCATGAATGCCTGATCCGTAGGAAATGTTTGTTGTTTTAAACAACTAAGTTTGGGATAATTTGTTACACAGCAATAGGTAACTAATACACACATCTTGCATTTTTTTTTGTTAAATGTATCACTAAGTATTTAATCTTTTTTGATGCAGTTTTAAAATATTTTTTTAAATTTCAGTGTCCAGTTGTTTATTTGCTAGTGTGTGGAAATATAATTGGATTCAGAATATTGACCGTATCCTGGAACCTTGCTAAACTTAGATCTATTAGCTTTTAGAAATCTGTAATTTTGATGAGTTAGGAAACTGCTGTGGTAGTCCTCAATTCCTGGTCTGGGAGCATGCTGCTCCTTTTCTGCAGTCTACTTTTAACAAAGCAAGTTCTTGTTCATTCTAAGTCTGTGATCTTTCCCCTCCACACTAGGAACCGTTAGGACCACCAGTAGCAGGAGTTCATGGACTTTTCCTCTTACAGCTCAAGATGAACACAACAACGTGACTCCCACCCCAGTTCGCTTCCCTTCACTCTGCTGGCTAATTTCTCTTTTCAATCACTCAGACGGGCTCAGATCTCTGGACTTCTTCAGAGTGTGACTTCTTGCTTCCATTTTTCTGTCATGTTTGCCCATGTTTCTCTGTTCAAGTTCGCAAGTGTGACCATCTGGTTTGGACCATTTCATCTTTTCCCTTGGATTCTTTGGTTGCCAAGAAACCTAACTAGGTGGTCAGGTCCTCCCTTATTCTAGTTGGTTCTCCACTAGGGACAAGGTTCCATGGTCCAAATGTTCTTACTTTGTCTTTGGGGGTTGGGGACAGAGCAATCTCCCTTGACAGGAGTATGATGAGTGGGCCCTGTGATGGACACCTCCTATGAAATGGACATCTCTCATGCATACCTCCAACCCTTGGCTCTGCCTCCTCCTTGACTCACTCTGTGACCCTATCATTGCTCCTCCTGTAATCTGTGAGAGAAACCAAGCCCCATTTATAGAATTCAACATGTCTGTGCTTGGTATTGATTATCTCCCTCCTCCCTTCCAAGCTCTCTCACCCTCTTCTGTACTCATTTACAGTCAGAACTGAAAGGCTCAGAGAAATCATGCACTCCAATCCGGGCACTTAGCAGATGAGAAAACTATGGCCTGCAGAGCTCAAGTTCATATAGAGGCAGAATATCAACATAGGCCTCCTATTTTCCCAAGTTAGTGTTTTTCCCTGTAAGTAGTACTTGGTCCCAGCAGGCATGCCCACCTCCCACTGTGGTCTGATGGGCAGAGACACTTGTGCTGCGGTCCAATGGAGGAAGGCAGAGCCAAGGAGCAGGTGGCAACTGTGACCCAGACAAGGCTGTGGGTGGCAGGGATCCCATCCCACCCAGAGTCAGGCTTTTGGGCTTAGTGGGTGAGGGCCTGGGAGTCTAAGTCCAGGTTTGGCTAAGAAATAGAGATACAGAGGCAGGGGACTGGCTGAGTTGGAGCTAGACCAATAAACCTAGATTAGTTTTCTGTGCCTGCTGTAGCAAATTTCCACACACTGGGTAGCTTAAAACAATAGAAAATGTGTTCTCTCCGGGTTTTGTAGTTCGGAATTCTGAAAGCAAGCTGTTGGCAGGGCTCCACTCCCTCCCTGGACGCTGTGGAAGAATTTGTTCCTTGCTTCTTCCAGCATCTGATGGCTGCAGTTGTTCCTGGCTTGTGGCCACATCACTCCGATCTCTGCCTCTTCTTCACATCTTTCTTCTCTATGAACGTATGTCTTCTCCTCTCTTTGTCTGTCTCTCTGCCTCTCTTTTGTAGGAACACTGGTAGAGAACCAGGATGGTGTGCAGGTAAACACCGGTACTCACCGCCTCACACAACCACATCAAAATTACAACTAAAATACAGAACAACAATCATTCAATGCTGCCTGAAATCTGGCTGAACGAAGTCCTACAACTAGAGAAGTAAAGAAGAAAGCATACCCCGCCAGTGTGGCTCAGTGGTTGAATATGAACATCTGAACCAGGAGATCATGGTTTAATTCCTGGTCAGGGTACATGCCTGGGTTTTGGGCTTGATCAATGATTCTTTCTCATCATTAATGTTTCCATCTCTCTTCCTCTCTGAAATCAATAAAAATATAATTTTTTAAAAAAGAAGAAAACACATTGAGACTGGTATGAGATGCAGAATGAGCCTGTCTGACACCTACGTGTGGAGTTTTGTTTGTTTGTTTGTTTTGTTTTTTACCAGGAGGGATATCTCCACTACAGAGGGACCCCCATCCCACACCAGCCCTCCAGCCCAGGGTTCTACAATGGTGAAGAGATTCCTCTGTAACTTTGGGCTGAACAACCAGTGGGGATTGTGGCTGACTGACACGGAGGCTGCTGGAGACCCAGGCAGTTTCTCTTAAAGGGCAACACATGGACTTACTCTAACTCCCTCTCTCTGGGCTCTAGCGCTGGGTGGCTGCTTTGGGGGATTCAGGGACATATGGGGAGGAACTAGATTATCTGGCAGCAGGGCAGAAACTCGGGGGTAGCTTTCTCCCAGATAGGGTTGCTCACAAGAGTCATTGTTCCTATGCTGGGACCTCCCCCATTGCAGAGCTCAGTGGCAGCCATATATGGGTTTCCATTACCCTGCTTCACACAGTTTGCTCCATATTGGTGATTCCCTGAGACTCTGTCACATCCAATTTGCAGTCCCACCCAAGCTGTTTGCAGCAGCTTT
>NW_005871085.1:767894-774487 GCF_000147115.1 Myotis lucifugus
CCATACTAAGGCACATCATAATTAAAATGCCAAGGGTTAAAGACAAAGAGAGAATCTTAAAAGTAGCAAGAGAGTAACAGTTAGTTACCTACAAGGGAGCACCCATACAACTGTCAGTTGATTTCTCAACAGAAACTTGATTCTGTTGTTGATTTCTCAACAGAGAACAATTATGGCCTCTCTATTTATTTATTTAAAAAATATATTTTAAAATATATTTTATTGACTTCAGAGAAGAAGGAGAGGGGGAGAGAGAGAAAGAAACATCAATGATGAGAGAGAATCATTGATCAGCTGCCTCTTGCCTGTTCCACACTGGGGATAGAGCCCGCAACCCAGGCATGTGCCCTGACCAGGAATTGAACTGTGACCTACTGATTCATAGGTCAATGCTTAACCACCGAGCCATGCCGGCCGGCCTTGAAATATTTTTTTTTATTGATTTCAGAGAGGAAGGGAGAGGGAGAGACAGATCAAAACATCAATGATGAGAGAGAATCATTGATTGCTTGCTTCCTGCATGACCCCCACTGGGGGTTGAGCCTGCAACCTGGGCATGTGCCCTGACTGGAATCAAACTGGTTCATAGGTTGATGCTCAACCACTGAGCAATGCCAGCTGGGCCCCACTACTTTTTTAGACACTATATTAGCTTGGGCGGCCATAACAAAATACCACAGACCAGGTGGATTAAACAACAGACGTGCATTTTCTCACAGTTCTGGAGGGTAGAACTTTGAGACTCTAACCAAGGGACCTTATGACTGATTATATTTAGCTTTAAATCCTACCTAGCCTTCCCCCAGGATCATCAGCAACCCCCAAGGCAGCAGAGGACATTGCCCGGGCCTGACTAATGATCACAAGATACAGACCCCTGGCAGGCTAAAGATAACCTGTGGACTTAAGTTATGTTTCAACAACTGAGCCCAAGGTGGAATGACCCCCTGGCTACTTTTCCATGAGACAAGACAGAGGGACTCCAGAACAGACCTCTGAACTGTCCTCAAGATCTGGAGAAATGATTTATTACCCTTAGCTCACCTCCGACCAATCAGCTCCCAACAGGACTCTGAAGTCTTTACCCTTGGTGACTTGGGAGATTTGGCCTGTATAGCTGTATCTTATGTGTCATCAGAGAGTTTGGGCTTTTGAGCATTAGCTTCCCGTTCTCCTGGATGGTGCCATTCATAATAAAATAGCCAATATTTCTCCACTGCAATCCTTGATGTTTAGGGTTCAGCTCTGCTAGCGCCAGGTGGGTGAACTCTTTCTGTGTGATAACAAATTCAAGGCGCCAAGGTAGTCCATTTCTGGTGAGAGTGCTTTTCCTGATTTATAGATCTGCCTTCTTGCTATGTCTCCACATGGCCTTCCCTCTGTGTGTAGGAGTCAGGGGGCAGCATGCTCATGAGCTGTCTTTTCTTATAAGGACACGAATCCTATCAGATCAGGACCCCACCCTTCTGATTTCATTTAACTTTAGTTACTTCCTTAGTGGCCCCATCTCCAAATACACTCACACTAGGAGTCAGGACTCCAACATATAAACTTGGGAGGAATATAAATATTCAATCCATAATAGACTCTTTTGCTTATGTTCTTATTGAGTCATATCTATATTATCAGATAAGGATTAATATTCCTATATTCCAGGTGAGACAACAAGCTCATAGAAGAGGTAATTGCCCAAGTAACTCATTTATCAGAATCAGGAGTCAAAGTCAGGTTGGTCTGGCTCTGATGTCCAAGCTAAATGCATTGCCCTGGGCTCTACTGGGAACTCCCCAGCTAAGCTTCTGGCTAGAACCTGCACAGGCTGCTCTCATTGCTGAATCATATCCCCCGCCCCCCCATATAAGCCCACAACCTTCCACAATGCACTCAGACTGCACAGCCTCCTTACAGCAGCGCCCCAGCTTCAGCACTCATGGCTCCCAGGTGTCTTGAGGAAGGCAGTGACCAGGAGTAAGGCAGGGGCTCTGGAGTTGGTCTTCCCTGTGTGTACACTGGCTTGAGCCATGCAAGGGGGGAGGATGGTCTGAGGAGAATGACCTGGGAGGGGCCATGGAGGAAGCCCTTGTCTCCGTGAGCCAGGAGACTTTAGATGGGCTGCAAGCAGGACAAATGAGCACAGCCTCCATGAGTGATCTCTGGCAGTCTGTTCCACAGTCTCAGCTTCCTCATCTGTCACGTGGTAGTGGGTGTTCAGTTCATCTGTAAGATATGTTCCAGTCCTGAACTTCTATGATATAAAATACTGCCACATCGACAAAAGCCCTCATGTTTGCACAGCCCTGGGAGAGGGGGGCGGGGACCAAAAAATATTAATACTTTTCCTCCCACCTTCTATGTGCTTTTGGCGGGCTAATAACCAAATTAACAGAGACAGATTAACAGGAGAAAATAAAAGTTTAATACATGCTCATGGGGAAGTCACATAGACATGATAAATAGGTGAAAATACCAAAGACAGCTAGGCAACATTGGGTGTACAAGACCTTTTTGGAAAAAGAAGAAAGGGGGAGGGAAGACAGGATATTAGATTTCAGAAGGGCAGGGGTGATTCACAGGTAGTTGAGGAAGAGCAGGACACACATGGCAGGAAAATCCTTGCTGGGGAACTCAGAAACAACGGGGCACAGGGAGTGCCTAGCTAACAGGCACCTGCCTGAAGCTGCCTTGTTTACCACACGTAGTTCATACTGGGCTGAGGCAGCACCCTAAGATCTCCTTCCTCAAGCAGATTTCTGTCCGAATCTTGGGCAAAAAAGGGGGAGGGTCAAAGGTTCTGAGTCATTTATTTCTTAATAAACATTTAAAAATCCATATCCCATGTGGAATGGCAGACTTTTGGTTAACACCCTTCTGGTTAACAAAATGCTCTCACTCATCACTTAACCATTCAGTGAACATTTACCTCCACTGCCATGTGCTCGACCATGTGTTGGGCAATCCTGGGCGATAGAGGACACAGAGATGAGGGAGACCCAGTTCCTGCTCTCAGAGACCTGCAAGTGCAGGTATAAAGGCAGACATAAAGGGAGGAGTGGGTAAGAGGGTGACAGGTGAAGGAAGATCCTGGGCTCTGAGGGACAGGATGTGGAGGGAGGAGTAGTGACCCTGTTATTGGTGAGGTGCCCTCTGTGTCCCCGCCTGCTGCTGGTGGAAGTGGGCTTCTTGGGGTGCAGCAGGAACAAGAATTTCCTGAGCCTCCCACGGGAGGGTGAGGTGTCCTGGAAAGCTTTATTGATGATGTAACATGAAGGGAGCTCCCCTCCATGGTCTCATCGCCCTTCATTCTGCCATAGATTCCCATTTTGCCTTTACCAGAGCTAGAATTAAAGCCACCGCCCAGAGTCTTTGCTCCATATTACAGCACAGTCCAGTCTTGCCTTTGGCTAGCATAGCTTGTGTTCCCAGCCACAGTCCATTGTGTGTGGGGTCTGCATGGCCATGCAGTTTCTAGGGCCACATGGCATGCTAGCGTGGGTCATGGAGCAAGCGAGTGCAAGGAAGCAGAGTGAAGCCAGAGGAACAAGAGAGAGATAACTCTTTGTCTCAGGGTTATAACCAGGAGCTTCCCCAATTAAGCCGTCAGGATTTCTCATGCTTGCAGTGGCTCTGCCATTCTGGCCCATGATCTTTGTTCCCCAGGCTAGACTGACAGGCAAGCACCTTCCCGACATCACCCCAACTTCACTGAGCATGCGCCCATCTTCCCCTTTGTTGGACCCCTTCCCCCTGTGATTTGCAGGGAATGGACAGGTGGTCCCTTGAGAAGTGTGAAATTGCAGCTTCCTGGTGAAGCTGCCCAGATGAGCATGCTTACAATGTCTGGCCTCTCCTTTGCTTTCTTTCTATTATTGATATTAACCAGCTAGTTATGATGGTAACAACCCCACATCCAGTAAAGCACAGAAGGCAGCTTTGTCTGCACTTTATATAAGGAAACTTAGGCTGAGAGAGAAATGACGACCTAAGGCCACATAACCAGAAAGTGGCCAGGCCTGCCTGGAATCCAGGCCCTTGTCTCTTGGCACAGTGCCTCACACTGTAGTGAACACTGGGATGGAGGGTAGCAGAAATCTGAGCCAGACACTGCAGAGCCTGTGAAGCGTTCTCAGTCTGGTGGGGAGGTGGACATCAATACTCCACTCTCAAGAATGTTCACCAAGCACAGCTTGGCCACCTGGTGGCTGTATCAAAGGGTACCCTGGCCCCTTCCTGGGGAGCTGCAGCCTGCTGGGTGTTGAGGATGCACACCAGGGTCAGAGCAGTGACAATCCCCAAGAAGTCTCAGCCTGGGCGAGCAGAGGGTTCCAACCCACATGAATTCATGGCCTCCGACATCCATCCATTCATCCACTTGTGTGGCTTTTCATTCAGTCGCCATACAGTACTGAGAGCCATTTGTGTACCAGCCTGTATGTACTGGGGGAGCCTTCCCTTCCTCTCCAAACACCAGTCCTGAGCCCTCAGCACGTGGGGCTGCAGCCCTGTGTCTGATTTGTGTATGTACATGACTGCTGCTCAGTGGCCTGGACATTCCCAGGGCAGGGACCTGGTTCCACTCCTCCCCAGCTGACCTAGAGGAGACTGTACAGGCTCTTTGGTGCCTCGGAGCTTCTCTTTGCTGTTCCCAGCACTCTCTCCAGGAATGGGTGTTCTGGGCTACGTTGCAAGAGCACAAGGTTTGTGTGAGCACAAAGAACACACTCCCTAGGTCTACTGATCAGCTCCAAAGCAGAAGTCAGAATTGGAGGGGCCCAGGTCACAGGGATTGGCTCTGTTCCCCACTGTACTGATGAGAAAACTGAGGCAGCCAATACCCCCACCCCCGACAACATAGCTCCTAGTTCTGCCAAGGCCTGAGCAGCTATCCTGGGAGGTCCTCTAGCCTCACATTTAGATGCTTTGATGGGGGATGGGAGTTCTCTCTGGAATGGGCTGCTGCTGGGTGTGATGGAGGAAGGGCAGCTGCTCCCATTCTGAGGACATTCCCTCCCAAAGTGCTTTTGATCTCTAGTGAGCCTGGCCCAAACCTCCTAATTCTGGCCCAGGATTGCCCTGCATGAAGGACAAAGAGGGGTGTGTGTGTGTGTGTGTGTGTGTGTGTGTGTAGGGGTGGGCTGTGGGGGAGAGTGAATAGGCACAAGCAGGATAATACCGAAGGATCATTCCAGGGTTCATTCTCCAGCCCTCCTTGACAATGGGGGTCTCTGGAATGGTTCCTGGGGGCACACACTGACCAGTGAAGTGTGAAATGAGGTGGGGACATGAGTCTGTGGGATTACACACACATGCTCGATATGCATGGGTACCTGTGTGTTTGGAGGGGGTTGTGAGCACCATGAGGGCCAGGGTACATTCAATGGTGCCACGAAGGATGCTTCTAGTGGCTTTGACCTTCCCTGAATCGCCATCAGCAACATCAGCCCCCCCCTTCTGTGTATGTGGACAAAACTATCTTGTGTCAAGAGCCACTTGGAGACCAGTCCATTCAAGTGGTCCAGAACACAGACATGAACTGTGCACAAGAATGTTCTACAGATCAAATTCCGCTTAGAGGCCTGGGGCATGGTGTTCATCCTCAATCTGGGGGTGGGGAGTAGTCGGGGTGCACCTGAGTGCAGGGGATCACTGCCCTGGCCACTCCTGCACAACACAGGGCTGTGCATTTCACAGCTCCTGCTCCCAGCCCAGCCACGGTCTCCTTCCGCAGAACCCCCAGGGCAGCCCCTTCCTTTGTCTCCATAGACATCATTCTCCAACAGAAGCCCCACTGCCTTCTCATGCCGTGAATAATTAAGTAGTTATTAATTCCAACGGGATATATATAAAAGAAAAACAAGTTGCAGAATACACCCAGTACAACACAATTTATATAATGTCACTTTCAAAATTTAGATAAAATGATAAAGAAATGAAAGTATAACGAAAAAATAAAAGATTCCAATTCAACCTACTAGGAATTCTAGGATAAAAATAGAAATAACTGATTAAAATAGAAAGATAATTGCCGGGAGAACCAAGATGGCGGCGTAGGGAGCGGACCTGTGTGTGCTGCTCTCTCACAGCATCACTGAAACTATCAACTATGAAGTAAACAACCGCCACTCAGAACCATGGGGAAGTTGGCCCAGTGGGAGATCTACAACTGGAGGAAAAGAAAGAAGCGCAGTGAGACTGAGTGGGAGCTACGGAGGCACCAAAACCAGAGGTACGCAGTCACACGCCACGCGGGCTGCAAATGGATTCTCGGTTTTTTACGAACCCTCGAATCCTCTGGGCTTGCTCGGGGCGGGTCTCTGAGGCCCCAGATCCCACAGGGAGAGGCGGCCACGGCCTTGCAGTGGTCGGAGAGCGAGGGAAGCTCTGACACGCGGCTGCTCGCCGGCACTGAGGGACAAGAAGTCCTGGTGTCCCGGGGAGGCGAGGGGCGCGGAGACGCCGCCATCGCTATTTCCTCCACGCTGGCGACTCCCTGTGACCCCGCCCTACCCTCAGGGCTGTGCCAGAGGCACAAGAGGGAATGACTGTGCTTTTACAAACTCTCAAATCCACTGAGCTGGTTCGGGCGGGTCTCTGAG